>NC_047140.1:31315589-31533089 GCF_009829125.3 Periophthalmus magnuspinnatus
ATGGAAACGAACTTCAGCTAAAATCTGGAGCGTCTTTAATGTTTCAAATAAACTAATAATTTTTTAATTTTTTTTAAGTAAAATCTGTAACTGGACAAAAAGTTTTAGGAGTGAAGACGTTTGGCTGCTTCTTCAGTTGTGGTCAGATTACTGCTGGACACCGCCTTATATCTGTGTCAGGGGCGGAGCTAAGTACAGTGAAGAGCGACGTACAGCCGACTGTGGTCCTGAGCTGCTCTTACTGCACTTTACACTAATATTCTGTATTTTAACTTTACACAAACAGCCGTACAGCTCGTCACAGCCCCGTCCTATCACCGCCAAAGAGTCTAAGTGAAGAGAGCCCTCGAGTCCGCTCAAAATCTGCTCTACTTCTAAACGGCGGCGAGAGGGATTTCCGTTTGCCATAATATCTCCAAGCCCAGAACCGCTAAGCCGCCATTGTTTCATAGTGAATCTGCTCTGGTCTTTGTCTTTTTGTTTATTTCCAGTCCTAAATATTCCCTTCCAAAATGTAAGAATGTGTGCACACTTGTAAACTTTTTATCTGGAGGTGCCAAGTTGGCCATCTGGTTGACGGGCAGAACGGCGGGCAGGATGGCGGCGGCGCGCTGTGGGAGTGTGTGCCGCGCGCCGCTCTGAGGGGACGTGGACACATGTATGATCGACGCAATATGTTCCCCTTCCGCTCGTACGGGATATTATTATAAACAACATCGTAGTTTACCCGGGCTCGCCGTCAGAGCGTGTTCGTCCGTCGTGCGCTTACGGATCCGAGCTCGTGTTGGACGAACTTCAGCGAATCACGAGGGAAAATACTTGGACACAAACGTAGATATATATACGCGCTCATTTGTGTATCGACTGTGAAATGGTTTAATGTCGAGAGCGGGATTCGAACCGGCAACCCTCGATCAGTGATGTCTTCTGTTAGTATAAAAAATGCAGAAAAAAGTACAAATTTCGACTGGTTGTGTAAATATAAAATGCAGTAATGGGACGAATACTTTGAAAATGTATTTAGCTACACAAGTGATGTCATTCGGCCCCGCCCACTTTTGCCGTAAACGCTCCTAAACCGTAAACGCTCCTCGTGTTGGCTCGTCTGGTTTATGTGCGACTGTGATTCATTTCAACCGACAATTTGAGAAACATTTCGCTGCTAAAACCTGATATAAAGTCGCGTTTATTTGTGTAAAACGTCCCGTGGTCATGTGACGTACGAGTCAAACGCCGCAGCGATTCCCCGATGCTTTAAACGGCTCTTAAAAATCTATAGGACTTATTCACGGTAAAGATCGACCGTGTGCAAAATCAAAATAATACAACCCCCGACTAACTTCAGGAACGAGGTCAATACTAAACACCGGCGTTAAAATGTGCAGATAAACGGTCCAATCAGAATACGGCGTTCTGAAGACTTTTAAATCGAGTTGTATTTAAATTATAGAGTAAAAACGCAACGCACGGGATTAAAAACAGCATCGTGTTCGTCGAGTGCGGAGGTGTCGAACTCATTTTCACCGAGGGCCACGTCAGCAAAATGGCCGCCATCAGGAGCCAGATATAAGTGTGCGGCGGGAAAAATGTCACTAAATGTAAACAAATGTCACGTAAAATAAATGTAACTCATTTTAAACTTGTTAAATATCTGTTTCTGTGTTTATTACTTATTCAAGTTGTAAATATTACGTCTCTGTGTATCTGAATTTCCTGATAAACTGACATTTTTCTTCAGCTCTGATTCAAAAACAGACTTTTTTAGACTTTTAATTATTGGACAGTTTGTTGTTTTTCTCGCAGACTCACTTTTTCACACTTAGCTCCGTGTTTTGTGTCAAAATGTCGACGTAGATTGTACCAACCGCGCCTCATAACACAAAAAACACAGATTTTCTCCTTAAAGCACAAACTTGTATTCACCTTTAGCGTCTTTCTTGAAACTTCCCTCCACGCCCACAATTTTCCTCTTCCTGAACAATTTGTGATGATTATTTGCAAATTTTTCTCAGTGTCACTTGTTGGAAAAATCTCATTTGTTTATTGTCGATGCAGCACAGACTTATATTTAAAATGACAGTCAAGCTTTAATTTACCTTCTCGCGGGCCACATAAAATGAGGTGGCGGGCCGTATTTAGCCCCCGGGCCTTGAGTTTGTAGATTTGATATGCACAAATACAATGAGATCAGAATCAGAATCAAACTAGGAACTTTCTTCGTTGATAAAGTGAAACATAAAACACTGAAGAATAAGAATATATAAGTTTAAAAGATATGATTAAAAATATAATTGTCATAGATATAAAATTGTCTTAAAATAGACTTATCCAACATGTGTTTTGTGGTGATTTATTTGGCAAACACACACACACAGACAAACACAGACAGACACACACACACACACACACACAACTATCAACGGACATGGATGGATACAGCAGATTATGGTAAAAGGAGGCGAAACTGGCGGACAAAATGGCGGAGGAACAAAAATAACATCTACCCTAACCCTGACTCTCAACACCTGCGCCCCCAGGTGAGCCCCGCCCCCTCAGCTTGCAACCAACGAGACGCACACACGCAGCAAACACACAGTTCTGCAGCATTTTCTTGCCTTCCACAGTTTGTTTCTCTGCATTTTCTCGCTCATTTCTTGGTTTTCCTTTGATTTTAATAAAGTAACTGTGCTTTGATTTCACCGTGTGCGTCCAAAGTTGTATATTCTTGACGCACAGAGGTTCTGTACCAGGGGTGGGTAAACTTTTAGACACACGGGCCACAATGGGTTCTGAAATTTAATATATAAGATCAGAGATTTGACCTGCAACATGTAGCAAAGTATGAATAACTTACTTTGGCACTTTGATCGGATTTCAGTAAAAAAATAAAAAATTTAGTTATTGACGTATTAAACACTCAGCGCTCACTATCCACTTTTCTTTGATAAGCTCATTTTTGCAGAAGGGCTGATAAGAGAATAAGAGAGTAATACAAGGTTCGGTGGGCCGGATTAGTGAACCCAATGAGCCGTATGTGGCCCCTGGGCCGTAGTTTGCCCACCCCTGTTCTGCCGTTTTGAAGCTTGTTATTGCACGTAAATATTGAACATTTGACACAAACCAACCGACTTTATATAACATTTTAGCGTCAAAACTTTCCCCAAATTCTTTATTGAAAGGGACAGGATTTCCTCTTAAACAGAAGTGTATTTATGGAAAACGTGGGAATAACGAGTAACTGTTCCAGATTACAGCGACTCAACATTGATATTACGAGCACTTCCTCCGCACATTTACTCCCCACTCGGTCTAAACGGTCGATGTACTGATCCCAGAGCCAGTCCCTCTTGATTGAAAAGCTCGTACTCATAGGTATAGACTCATTGTTGGCGGAGGTTGAAGGTTTCCGGGGGCCCAGATGCCAGCGTTCCCTCTGACTCCCGTCCCGTGCCGCTGTGATGGGCTGTGGCACATCTGTCTGGGCAGAGGTGTGCCATATTGCCTCCCATCTGCCCGGTGGCACGCACACGGACTCTCTGGTGTCGCCTGCCCAGAAACTGCCCATTTTAACCAGCGCCGTAAAGCCGGTAATTCACGGGAGTGGAACAGCGGGTTTTTAAAAGCGCTCCGAGGAACTGAACGGAGCTGGAACCTTCAGCAGCTGATGGACAGATTTCAGTCTCCTGTTTGCCACCAGAACTCTGTGAAGCGAGGGATGAACACGCAGAGACGAGGCTTTAATATTTCCTGTTTGAATCTCTCTCTCTGTCCTTGCCTTCGCCGCCATCTGCTCCCTCACCCCCAGCATCTCGCTATCTTTCTTCTTCTACGCTTTTCGACGAGCCAAGAGTGCAGTATGGAAGTGAATGTCACCTCTGTCCCAATGTTACTATGGGGAAATTGACTCTTTAGCCTCTGCGCTGTCGGCGGCCATATGCTGATGTTTTCATATTCCAGAGAAAGGAGGCCGGGGAGTCGTAAAGAGCGTTTAAAAATGTTAGAATTACGGCCCTGGCTCGCAGTGGTGAGGCAGAGACGCCCCTTCTGCCACAGACCTCGCCGAATGTGCTCGCAAACTGGTGGCCATTTTGCGTTTTGCATGTTTAGTATCACTTACTTATTAAAGATTCACAGGCGGTCGGAGCGCGAGGAACAGTTAAGCGTCTTGGTTGATGGCCGTCTTTAGGAGACTGGAGCCGCGCAGTTCGACGCAGCGCTAGCAGCTAATCTATATTTCATGCTTTTATCTGCTCTCCTGGTTTAATTAGGCAGTTAGCGACTCATTAAATTCTATTGAGAACAAACTTTCACCTCGTTGCAAAGTTGTGCTGATGTGGAGCTTTTGCAGACTGTAGTGAGGCTTTTGATTAGCTTGCAAAGTCAAAGTTATCGTTAAGTTGTTTTGTATGAGTGGTTTAGTGGCTCGTATCGTATTTAGGTATTTTGCTTTCAAATGGAGACAGATGGAAGATTAATGAGTAGTAAAAGTAAATACAAACACTTACAAACACAGTATATGGCAATCATTACATCGGCGTTACGGGACGGAGCCGTCTATTTGTGATCCTGAGCCGTTCTGACGCATCTTTACTAAAAACGACTTCATTCAGGCTTCTGCGAGCGAGTGTTTGTCCGCTGACACGAGAAGTTAACGGTTCTCGACCTTAAAAACATCGTTGATTGAGCGATTCCAGCTCACACAGATGAACGCTGTTGTTGTTGTTGTCCTTGAGCAAAATGAATGTTCATATCTTGATTTACAGACACAGATTACAGTTGTTTTCTTAAAATTAAAGGAAAACATGGCTGTACTTGAAGTAATTTAAGCTTCAAACTGCACAGAATCAGTGAGAAAAATATAAAACTCGGCTCTTGTGGCGAAACACGTGTAATTTTTCCAGTGAAACAAACATAAACTGGAAAAACGTGGACTGAGTGAGTCTGACGTCACCCGTGGCGTTCAGCTCCAGTCAAATGATGCTCATCGTGGCTAGCGGTTATAGCGGCTAATTTGGAGCAGAGTTCCATATTTGGAATTCCGACGTGAGTATCATAGCAACCAAAGAGCCAATCAGGAGCGAGGTTGTTGAAGGTAACGCCGCTTCCCGCTCGCACCACAGGTTTAGCAGAGAGCGGATGCTTTTTTAGCAACGCTGACGATCAAACCTGTTGCTAACGCTAACAGGAGCGACCTCGGGGAAAGAAGGACCTGATTTGTCTGTTATTAATGTTCAGATCTTGATTTACAGACACAATAGTGAAATAAAAACCCCAGGATCATGTAGAGGGTTAATACGAACATTTAAGACCAGAATGAGTCAAAATAACTATAAAAAAAACTCAAAATAACTTTAAAAAGCTAATAAAAATAACAAACAAAAAACCCTAAAAAAATAAAAAATAAAATAAAATAAAAACGTCAAAAGAACATTTAAGACCAAAATGAGTCTGACAGCAGCAGTTTGGTGCAGTTGTCTGCGTCCTGATTGGCTGTTGGACTGTAGACCATTGTGTCGTGCGTCCTGATTGGCTGTTGGACTGTAGACCATTGTGTCGTGCGTCCTGATTGGCTGTTGGACTGTAGACCATTGTCCATCAGTCTCCTCCGTGCCGTGTCTCCTGTCCAGTACAGAATGTGTTCAGACAAATTTACATAAACGTTGGATCTCAGTGTGACTCTGAAGTGCTGTACGTTTGCAATTTGTTTTCTCCCCGACAAAACCCACAATGTCGATGAAACGTTCTGCACCGACAAAGACGCCTACGAAGGTTTGAACTTTGAGAGAGTTTAAACGAGAGAGAAATGTGAGAAAATGTTAACGCCTGTGTGAGAAAAGTGTATAAAGTGTGTGGTGAGGGGTTTTACAGACAAAAACAGAGAGAATAATGTAAAAAATAAAGCTGATTGTGGGTTATTTTTAGAACGTGACCCCTGAGATAAACCAGAGACCACGTGTAAACTGTAAATTGGAAAATAAAGACTTTTTTATTAGCAGGTTCGCTCTGTCCATTTATATAAAAAGTCTATGGTCTTTACTTTATAATTTAAATGCAGCTCAATGTAAAAGTACTGTAAGTATTCAGAATGCAGTACTCATGATTCTCCCGTCACTGTTCATTGTCAGACGAGTTAAATATTCTTAAAACACTAAACATACATCAGAGGATTCAGCTGCGTTTTATTAGCACAAAGCCTGGAAACATGCATCTTAATGACACGAGCTCGGAGTCATTAGCCACGATGAAAGATGTGTTAGAGAAATACACTTCCTCCTGTGCCGGGTGAAGACGACGAGCTGCAGGGGGGAGCGGGGGGGACGTGGTTTTGCTGCTGCGGCGGAGAATGGGGCAGAGGAGGGTCGTGCCGTCGAGCTGGAATAGCAGAACGACGAGGAAAAAGAGTGAGTTTATGTGAATATGATACGAAAGGTCAGCGGTAAATGGTGTTTTTATCCTCCTTTAAAGCGTTTTACATCAAGACAACACTCAAATAGGTACGAGTCAGGTCTGAGGAATGAGGTCAGCTGACACCTGAATATACTGAATGACCAGGTTATTCCATCGGTGGATTTTTGGGCAGATTCAAAGATGATAATGCTCAGGATTCATCAGGCAGCATCAATGCAACAGGTGAAACATTAAAGCAACAACTGGATGGAAATAAATCTGTGACGATGAAGAAGTGAAATCGAAACAATGACACAGAGAATGATCAAAAGACTCATTTTGGTCTTAAATGTTTGTATTAACCCTCTACATGATCCTGGGGTTAATTTTTTTTGAAGTATTTAGAGTTTATTTTGTTATTGACATTTTTTTATTTTTTTTTGTGCTATTTTGACGTTTTTATTTTATTTTTTATTTTATTTTGAGGGCTTTTTGTTTGTTATTTTTATTAGCTTTTTTGTAAGTTATTTTGAGTTTTTTATAGTTATTTTGAGGGCTTTTTGTTATTTTTATTAGATATATTTTTGTTGTTTTGAGTTTTTTTTGTTCATTTCCTTTTTTTTAAGTTATTTTGAGTTTTTCAGTTTGTTTTTTAATTATTTAGAGTTTTTAAAATTTATTTTTTTATTTAGAATTTATTATTATTTTTTTTTATAAACTGTCCCCTCTCTCTGTCTCTGCTGCTTCAGACTCATTCTGGTCTTAAATGTTCGTATTAACCCTCTACATGATCCTGGGGTTTTTATTTAACTATCGTTTCTGTAAATCAAGATATGAACATTAATAACAGACAAATCAGGTCCTTCTTTCCCCGAGGTCGCTCCTGTTAGCGTTAGCAACAGGTTTGATTGACAGCGTTGCTAAAAAAACGCCCGCTCCTTGATAAACCAGCAGTGCAGGAAGACGCGTTCCCTTCAACAGCCTCGCTCCTGATTGGCTCTTTGGTTGCTATGATACTCACGTCGTAATTCCAAATATGTAATTCTGCTCCAAATTAGCTGCTATAACCGTCTATGTTTGTTTCACTGGAAAAATCTCACGTGCGTCGCCACAAGAGCCGAGTTTTATATTTTTCTCACTGATTCTGTGCAGTTTGAAGCTTAAATTACATCAAGTACGTCCATGTATTCCTTTGATTCTAAAAAAAGCGACTGTATTCTGTGTTCTAAATTAGTATTCTGAACGCGTTACTTCCCCAAACACAAGTCCACGTACATTATAATTGTTTAATACACATTTCCTCCGCGGGCCGCCGTACGCGTCACTCCACCGGTGCTTAAAATCGAGCCGCTCGCTGTAAAAGAAAATAAATAAAACATGACTCAATATGACATTATCTGTGAGAATATGTCAGCGCGGGCCCGTAATGAGGCACCCATTGTGTGAGTTCTTGTTACAATTTGGTCCAACTCCTCCCCACTACGGAGCACAGACTGCTCCATAAACCAAACTGCCAACCTGGTACGCTCAATAAAAGCCCAAAATGACCAAACGCCGCGCAGTATTTTGACCTGTAAAATGGGCAGTGCTTAAACTCGCCTCGCCGTCGTTCTCCGCACCAAAGTCCGCCTCGTACCTCGACTCAAACCTGGAGGCGGGCTTACGTAAGGGCCGTCTCTCCCCGGTCCACGTCTTGTTGCCGCCTAATGCACGGCTTGGTGCGGCTGACAGATGCCCGCTCCAGCTGGTACCGAGGGGGGGGGGTTTATTGCCCGGTTGGCCGGTGGCTCCTCGCGCCCCTCCGCTGTTCCTGGCCACCGCCGCCGCCGCGTTTAATGAGTCACGAATTGCCTGTTTGTCTTCTGCTCCCTGCTGTTTGCGCTCTCCCCCTTCCAGAACAATCCCTAAAACACATGCTGCCGCGGGCCACCGAGCAGCCAGACCGCGCAGCGCCGCCAAGCCGTTATAAAGAACAAAGTTGTCATTTTTTTATCCCCTTTTTAGCTATTCTTTGGGCGTGCATCTGAGGAAAACGCGATGGCCCGTTCTGTTAATAAAATGTCTGTACGTCCTGACCTCTCCAATATGGCCGCCCAGTGAAAGCAGTGCCCATTTGAAGCCCCTGACAAACAACATAAATGGCTCTATAATTGGGCTGGCTTTGTTGTGCCGAGGGAAACTGGCCGGTTTGAAAGTGCCGTAGTGCAAAATGGAGTTACATTATGACAACACATGGCACGAAGCTAAAGAAGATTCCAAAAACTGGCAGAGCGGAAAGACCGGAGCAGGTGGCGGCGATGAGGGAATGGCGTTTTTTAAGTCGCTATTTAGAAAAGGGAAAAAAAAAAAAAAAAAGTTTGAGCAACAAATAAACAGATCGCAAATTCATCTTGGGGCCAAAGCTGTGCGGCGGTGTGAGAGAGTCCAGCAGAGACGCTTGGAAGGATTTCAAATGTGTTGTTTTTTGTTTTTTTTTACGCAGAAGGAGCCGTCGGACTCGTGGACAAAAGTCATAATCTCACCTGTTTAATGTGTGAGGCAGAGCGGCGGCTTCAGACGCACAAACAGGTGGTCGCACAACTGGGGAAACAGAGTCGTGAATTTTGTTAAAGATTGTTGCATATTAATGGGAAGTTTGTTTTAATCTTGTGTTGTTGTTTTTTTCGTGCACAGTGATGACAACTTTTAATACTTCTTAGTGAAGGATGGAGACGAGTAGAAAGATTCTCAAAAGGACTGAGACTTGAGTGAGTGACGGCGGATTTACGAGCCGCGTCTGGATCATTAGGAAACGCGGACAAGTTTCAGTTTTCAGAAGTGAAGCTGTGACGCCGGGTTCACTGAGGTTGAATCTGAGGTCGATGAAATGGGAGGGTGTGCTGCGTTTGACCCGTTCTTCAGAGACGGGCGAACAGCTGCAGGGTTTTACCTGGTGTGTGTTTTTGGGGTTTTACTTCTTAGTCAATGTTAAACTGAAAGACTTGATGAATTTTCAGATCGGGGCGGATAAACTACACTAACAGGCAAAAGTGTTTTATTTTACTACTTTTGCTACTTATATACAAACAAAAGTCATCAGATGTATAAAGTATGATATATGGAATTATGGAGTACAGAAAAAAAAAAAACTCTACAATTTTTTTTTTTTTTGACAAAGCAAATGGCGATAATTTGAGGATTTGAAAAAAAAAAAAAGAAATTGAAGAATTTTTGTAAATATATTTTATATTCAAATTCTCAAAGTTTCCCCCTTTGCTTTGTTAAAAAATATTTAGTAAAGTTATGAAAATATGTAGCAATGAAAAAAAAAAAAAATACTTCTATTGAATATTTTTCAACAAAGTAAAGGGGCGGAGACTTTGAGGATTTGAACATAAAATCTAAAAAGAAAAAATGAAAAGACATTTTAAAAATATATTTTATATTCAAATCTTTAAATTGAAAAATATTCAGTACAGATATTTGTGTGTGTGTGTGTATATATATATATATATATATATACATATATATATATATATATATATATATATATATATATATATATATATATACATATATATTCAGAATCTATTTTTAAATGATTTATTTTTACTATTTTCTCCATGTTATAAACAAACAGAACACATCAAATGTATAAAACTGGAATTATGTAGTAAAGAAAAATCTAATGACTCTAATAAACTTTTTGACAAAGCAAAGAGAGGAGCACAAAATACACATAACTCCATATATATATTTGGTGTATTCTGTGTGTGTATAAAGTGTAGAAAGTAGTAAAAATGTGAATAACTTGAGTATTTTTCCTCATAACAAACTTTTTCAGACGCTCTGCAAAACTCAAGAGTCAGGATTTTACTGTCAGTGTCGTGGAAAACAAACAAATTATGTTCAGAGCTAAAACACTGCGGAGTTTTGACGTAAAGTGCAAAACAAAACGTGATGATGTTTACGTCGAGAGCGGGATTTGAACCGTCGACCGCGAGATCGATGGACAAACGCTCGACCGACTGAGCCGCTGTCGCCCAAATGTCTCAGCGGAGCATTTTATTTATTATTTATTATTAACAATTAAGTCCAGTTGAGTGTTATTGTATTTTATGATTGTGTCCAGAGGGGGGGGCCAGCGAGCGCACGGGGCCGTTTGGCGACTGATTTACTTTGAACAGAACAATATCTCCGCCGTCTCCAGATAAACAAACAGGAGGAATGCTGCGGACTTTCAGGAGAAGTGGGAATATCTGTGGAATCTTGGCAGCGTCCGGATTGGGCCCAGCGCCGTGAAATCTGCGAGCGGAGCGGCTCTTTGTGGGAGTGGAGCGGCTCTTTGTGGGAGCGGAGCGGCTCTTTGTGGCGTCTCCCGGGGCCATTCTTCTCTTTGTGCGGGTCAGCGACAGGGGCGGGGCATCCGGGCTCCTCCTCCGCGTTTTTTCAGGTGATGAGTTTAAACACGTCACTGTACAAGAAAACTCAATATTTCACCTGTTTGTTCAACTTTGAATGTTTATTACAAGATCTCATGATGGTCTATGGCTAAAAACTGAGCAATAGAGAAGAGGAGAAAGAAAGAAGAGAAGAGGAAAGAGAAGGAGAGAGGAAGAGGAGACGAGGAGGAGAACTTTTAATCCAAGATCTCATGATGGTCTATGGCTAAAAACTGGGCAAGAGAGAAGAGGAGAAAAAAAGAAGAGAGGAGGAGAGAGGGAGAGGCGACAAACGGAGGGGAGGAGGAGGAGGAGAGAGGGAGAGGCGACAAACAGAGGGGAGGAGGAGGAGGAGGAGAGAGGAGAGCGAAAGAGGATGAGATAGAGAAGAGGAAGAGAGAGAAAGAGAAGCTGTGGAGAAAAAAACTTCGCTGGACAATAGAGAAGAGGAGAGAGGGTGAGGAGGAAAGAGAGAGGGAAGGAGGGGAGAGAAAGAGGAGAGGGGGAGGAGAGGAAGAGGGAGGGGGAAGAGAAGAGGTAGAGAAGAACTTTTAATGCAAGATCTCATGATTGTCTCTGTCTAAAAACTGAACAAGAGAGAAAAGGGGAGAGAGGAGAGAGAGAGAGAAAGAGGAGAGATGGAGAGAAAAAGAGGGGAGGTGGAGAGAGAAAGAGGGGAGGTGGAGAAGAACTTTTAATCCAGGATCTCATGATTGAATAAGTCTAAAAACTGGACAATAGAGAAGAAGAGAAAGAAAAAAGAGAGGAGGAGAGAGAGAGAAGAGGGGGAGGGAAGAGGAAAGCAGAGAGAAAGAGGAGACAAGGAGGAGAATTTCATAATTGTCTTCATCTAAAAACTGTGCAATAGAGAGAAGGACAGAGGGAGGGGGAGTAGAGGAGAGGAAGAGAGAGGGGGAAGAGAAGAGGTAGAGAGGAATTTATAATCCAATATCTCATGATTGTCTCTAAAAACTTTAATAATGTGGAGATAAACATTTAGAATCAGCTCCTGTTTGTTTTAAATGGATTTGTTTGTGTTTGTTTGTTTGTTTGTTTTTGTTTGTTTGTTTTTGTTTGTTTTTGTTTGTTTTGTTCTGAGTCTGATTCTCCCTGGAGAAATAAAGAGAAATGAAATCAAAACAACGTTGGAATATAAATGTCCCCTGTCCAGCTCCGGCCCCCGACACACCGGCCCCCGACACACCGGCCCCCGACACACCGGCCCCCGACACACCGGCCCCCGACACACCGGCCCCCGACACACCGGCCCCCGACACACCGGCCCCTGTGTGTCTCTGGTCTGAGAAGCTGCTCGTCCGTCGTCTTTTTGTGCGACAGTCGTGATTTTGCTTTTACTCAGCACAAATAAAACAACATTCCGACACTGTTCTGTGAAAACCGTGACCGCCGTGGATACAGGGGTCTGTGGGGGGCCCACGGGGGGCCCACGGGAGCGCTGCGACCTCGTTTCTAAAGGTTTGTGAGGTTTGTGAACTCTTTTGAGTCGAGAAAACTAATGATACTCCAAGGAACAGGATCGACTTTGGAACTAAAACGCCACGGTCAGTTTGGACAGAGGGAGGAGAGAGAGGAGAGCGTTTAGGGCCAGTTTACAAGACTTTTACTTTAAATCAGACGCATCGAGCTTGAGTCTCTATGGTTCTCATCTCTGTGGATCATTCTGGTATAATTTACACTTTTTAAATCACAATATTCATCTGAAACGACTGAAACACAGCGGCTGATTTCACGTTAGAAAACTGTGGTGTCCAGTGGAGCCAACGTCGCCGTAAACACAACAAAGCGCCGCTGTAGCCCCCCCCCCCTAGAGTGGGCGTGTCACAGTGGGCGTGTCTCAGTGGGCGTGTCACAGGTGGAGGTTAAACGGGGCCAGATCGACAAAATGGTGTCTTGAAAATAGTGGATTAACGATTAAACTCAAACATGAATCAGTCCAAATAAAACTTCAGAGGCTCAACGAGAAGAAACGACCAGAACATGGAGAAACATCTGAACATGTCGGATTGACATTGTGTTGTTTCTTCTCAGAGCAGAGAAGGACAGTGGAAAAACATCCATCCATGTTCTTCCTCTTATCCAGGACCGGGTCGCGGGGGCATCATCCAATCAGGGACTCCCAGACTTCCCTCACCCCAGATACTTCCTCCAGCTCCTCTGGTGGGACCCCGAGGTGTTCCCAGGCCAGAGAGACACAGTCGCTCCAGTGTGTCCTGAGTCTCTCCCGTGGCCTCATCCTGGTGGGACATGAACACCTCCCCAGGGAGACGTCCAGGAGGCGTCAGGAACAGAGACGCCTGAGCCTCAGCTGCTCCTCTTGACGTGGAGGAGCAGCGGCTCTACTCCGAGCTCCTCCTGTGTGACTGAGCTCCTCACCCTGCGGAGGAAACTCATGTCCTTTCAGTCATGACCCAGACTCATGAGGTGAACAGACTGAGGTAAATCCAGAGCTTTGACTTTGGACTCAGCTCCTTCTTCACCACAACAGACGACACAGAGACGGCGTCACTGCAGACGCTGATCCAACTGTCAATCTCACGCTCCATCTGTCCATCTGTCCCTCACTCGTGACCCCGAGATACTTGGAACGATACGACACGTGGAAAAGCACATTTTAGAAAAACAAATGTATTTAATTGAAGTGTGTTTTATTTGTGTTAGTCCAAATTCAACTTCAGAGGCTCGATGAGAAGAAACGACTCAGGGCTGGGCAAATCTTCTGACACACTCAGGCCACAGGGGGCGGGGCCAGGGTACATGTGTGTATATGACACAAGAGATTTGTCCTGTCACATGGAGCAGAGCCTGAATGTGAAAGGCTCATTGTACAAATAATTTTTCAAATGCATAAATTAAATTAATCATTAATTTATTAAATTTCAGTTAAATAAACACAGGTTTACTCTCACCTGTTTTAATTTGGTCATGGTCAGTGGGCCGGATTAATGAGCCCAAAGGGCCGTGTGTGGCCCTTGGGCCGTGGTTTGCCCATGTCTGGTCTAGAACATGTCCAAACATCTGAACATGTCTCAGGTCTGATTTACTTTATGACAAACCCAGTCTGTTGGTCTGAGTTAAAGTGATTTTTCATGATGTGGAGGAGGGTGGAGGAGGGTGGAGGAGGGTGGAGGAGGGTGGAGGTGATGATGTTTTTTTCTTTGTGATGTAAATGTGAGTTCAAAGGCCGGAGACGCTGTGGCTTTGAACCTCTTGATGTGACAGACTGATGGAGCGTGTCCTCAGACTCTGCTCACGTTTGCCCTGATCTTAAGTCGAGTTTTTCGGTCTCGTTTCTTCCGTCTCGTTTCTTCAGTCTCGTTTCTTCCGTCTCCACAGATCTGCAAATCTTCTGGGCAGTTTAAGTTTTGTGTTTCTGACAGTTTAAAATGTTCTGCATATGAATAATTTGAACTTTTTTTTTTTCTTGTACTTTCTTATCAGTGAAAAAACTACGATCTAATGGAGAATATTCCGGATGAGCAGGGCCGTCAACTCAAATTTGGAGGCCCGGGGCAAGACGTCTCACAGGGGCCCCTCTAACACAAATGAATAAGAAGAGAGTCCAGATCTGGCCCCTAAACCTGGAACAACAGACCCTTGAGTGGTTAAGTCATTTTTTTTCTGCAAATTCAGGTATAAAGGTGATTATTTTTGTTGGACATTATCACGATTTTATAAAATGTCCCACAAACGATTATTGTTGATCCTTTTTATCACGATAAATGATATTATTGTTAATTTTCCATCTCTAGTTTTGTTTTTATGGATCAGTCTCATGTTGTTTTTATGATCCACAGGTTGACGGTGCGATTCCAGCTCTCACTATGCGTGTGTGTGTGTGTGTGTGTGTGTCGGTCATAGCGTCTCGCCCGCTGTGTGTATTTGTGTATATATGTGTGTGTGTGTGTGTGCGTTTGTGTGTACTGTGTGTGTGTCTCCTGCTGTCCTCTTTGTGTTGTGTCTTTTATGTTCGGTTCACATCAAACACTGGCACCAGATTGATTCTCATGTGAACAAGGCGACAGTGGGGGGTCAGAGCTCCTCTGCTCTTTGAACACACACACCACACACACACACCGTACACATACACACACAGACACATGAACACACACACACGTACACCCTACACACACATATCTGTTTTGGAGTCACTTTGGTGTAGATGTTCCCACAGACCTGACCCTGAGGAAAAACACTCACAGAAAGAGTTTGAAATGTGAGTGTGAACATTTCAGCTTTAGATAAATGTTCATGTACAGACACACACACACACCCCGACACACACACATATACACACACACACACACACACACATACAATTACATACATACACACTAATGCTGGTTTCCATTTTCATCATGCTTCAGGAGTTTTAGTCTGTTGCCGTGTGTTGTCATGTGTTGTCGTGTGTTGTCGTGTGTTGTCGTGTGTTGTGGTCTGTTGTCGTCTGTTGTAGTGTGTTGTCATGTGTTGTCGTGTGTTGTCGTGTGTTGTCGTCTGTTGTTGTGTGTTGTCATCTGTTGTCGTGTGTTGTCGTCTGTTGTCGTGTGTTGTCGTGTGTTGTCGTGTGTTGTCATGTGTTGTCGTGTGTTGTAGTGTGTTGTCATCTGTTGTGTTGCTCCTCACTCGTTCACTTTCCTGAGCTGAGTTCCAGTGCGTCGTGTCCAGTCTGGACATAAATGGACGTTTTATGGACCATTGTGTGAATTTACACGATGTGTCTGGACCTTCTATAAATCCACTGGAAACAAGTGATGTGTGAAGAGGACAAGTGTGTAGTGGACGAGTGTGCAGAGGACGAGTGTGCAGAGTGCTGTGTGCACAGTCATGTGTGCAGAGTCATGTGTGCTGTGTGCAGAGTGCTGTGTGCAGAGTGCTGTGTGATGTGTGCAGAGTGCTGTGTGCACAGTGCTGTGTGATGTGTGAAGTTCAGATCAGGAGCTCTGGTCGTGGTTGTCACTTCTCTGACTCCTTTAAGACGTACGGCTCATATAAGTTATTCTGAAACAGCGAGGCTCTTTGAGCGAGTCCAACACTGAACCATATTTAACCTTTGGTGTCAGACCACCCGCCTCCTCTCGCCCATTCAGCACCTCGGCGGCACCCGGAGCCGCGGCGAATATGATCTACAGCTGCTGCGCACACAAACTCACTATTTATGTGTCACACAAGCCAAACATCTTTAGAAGATGTGCCTCACAAAAGAGCAGCACAAAGACTCGGCCGCAGCGTGAAGGACACAGGTCTGATGCTTTATGTGCGGCTCCAGACACTGTTCCCAGGTTATGTCAGACGGGTCGACCAGGGGGGTGTGGCCAGGGGGCGAGGCCAGGGGGGCGTGGCCACGGGGGTCTGAGACTGAATCACTCACACTTATGTTTGTTAAAGACTGTGACTAATGCATAATGTGTTTGATACAATATAAACATCACAATACAGAGAAAATACAGTAAAACACTTTAAAGACACAGATGGACAAAGGACCAGGTCCAGACTCTGTCCAAAGCTCAGTCTGGGTCAGTGACCACAGATTATGAGCTTTAAGTTCTAATGTTCCCTCCTCAAAAACAGACCTGGAGTTGTGTTTGTTTCATTCACATGTTTGAGTCACACTTTATTATTAGTCTGTTTCATCTCCAAAGATCAAAACACTCTGTTCCACCTTGTGATGTCATTTTTGGGGGTTTATTGTGATACTTTTTTTTGTACTTGTGGGAAACTTTTTGTTATTTTTTCTGAAGATTTGAGCTTTAGAAAGTTGAATAAATGACATCTATGACTCAATCAGTGTTTCATTTCTTTATTGCAGGTCATATTCATTAACAAACTGTTCAAATACAAAGTCCTGCTCCAGAGACATAAATGAGTCTGAATATTATCGTTCATCGTCTGTATTTTCTTCGTACTTCAAAATGTGTTACTGTGACAGGTTTATTTTCAGCTTTGTTTTAGTTTTAGTTCAGTAGAGATTCAATCCTAAATGATTCTAGTTCAGTGTGTGGAGTTTAAAAACACAGTGGAGCACTTCCTGTATCACCACATGATGACATCACAAGGTGGAACAGAGCGTTTTCAGTTCAAAAACTCAGCCTAAATCTGCAGCGTTTGTTTGTGTCGTTTGTATTTTGCAGATATTTGTGCAGAATAAACCCTCCGTCGTCTTTAAACTCGTCCATATCCGAGCTCATTTCTCTCTGCGTCTCGTGCGTCTCTCGAGTCGTGGTCAGTCGGCGTCGGCGGCCCGTGTGACCTCAGCTCCGCGCTCTCTCCGTCTCTAACAATCCTCAGAGTTAATCATTACCTCTGAGCAGACACCTGACCTCCAGCTCCTCTGACGCACAATGAACCGAGCTCCGGGGATCTTCACCTCTGGGGCGCACCGGACCGCCACGGAGCCGCCGCTTTGACCCCGACAAAGGCGACATCAAAGGAGACGAGCCGGGTTTTGTGTGTGATGTCACAGTGATGTCATGATCTGAAGGGGTTTATTCTTTCTCTCTTTGTCAGGGAACGTGTACAAATTCATTAATCTTACAAAAGAAAAGATGCCGCTGTTTGTTTCCGTCTGTCGTTGAAAAAACACAATAAAATAAACAAAAACACATTAAAACAAACAAAAACACATTAAAACACATTAAAACAAACAAAAACACATTAAAACAAACAAAAACACATTAAAACACATTAAAACAAACAAAAACACATTAAAACAAACAAAAACACATTAAAACAAACAAAAACACATTAAAACAAACAAAAACACATTAAAACACATTAAAACAAACAAAAACACATTAAAACAAACAAAAACACATTAAAACAAACAAAAACACATTAAAACACATTAAAACAAACAAAAACACATTAAAACAAACACATTTAATCACATCGACATTATAAGACAAACAGTTTATCATTAAGACGAGCAGGAAAATACAATAAAACGTCCAGTACCTGATGTTTGCTTCAGTCCAAACACATGTAAAAATCATTATGTGCAGGTTTTACAGAACAGATCAGAATCAGAAAAGAAAAGAAAACACTGGGAGCTGCACAAACATTTACCTGTAAATACACATAGAATATAATAGAACTACCTGCTTTACTGCTAATTGTGCTAATTAAACACCTGAATAATCGTCTGTATCTTTAAATCCTAATCTTTATATGATTATTTACTCTTTTTTCTTTTTTTATGATGTTTTTATTAAGGTTTTTCAGCATAATAGTTGGTAATAAGCTAATATGCAAAAAAAAAAGTTAAATAAGTAAAAAAAGAAAAAAACAAATCAATGTATAAAATTTAAAATAAAAAATTTAATACATAAATAAGACAACAGACAAATATAAAATAAATAAAAAAATACATAAATAAATGAATAAATAAGACAGCATTCAAATATAATAAAATAAATAAATACAAACATAAATAAATCAATGAATAAATAAATAAGACATGAAATATAATAAAATAAATTAAAAAAAGATAAATAAATGAATGGATAAATAAATAAATAAAACAACAGGCAAATATAATAAAATAAAAAAACAGATAAATGAAAGAATGAATGAATGAATGAATAAATAAATAAATAAGAAAACAGTCAAATATAATATAATACATAAAAAATAAATGCAAATACTTTTTAAACATCTTAAATGAAAATAACACTGTGTATATATATATATATATATATATATATATATATATATTTATTTTTTTTTACCTTTACGCTTTGTATAAACTAGTATTTGCTAAATCTCTGCATAAATGTTTCTTTTCTCTGGTTAATGTTGGTCTGACCTTCTGCAGCGTCTACGTCTGAAGTTTCATGTTTCAGGACTGAAGCTTTTGTCTGTGAGGCCTGAGCTTTGTTTTTATCATAGTTCATGGTGGAGAAAAGCTGCTCACAGACGAATGTGGATCTGAACATTGACTCCACGTAAAGGCTTCTATGAGCATAATGCTAATTTTGAGCGATGAAAAATAATAAAATATAATGAATTTTAATATTTCAGGATCACAATAATCTTCCAATTTAAAAGAACTAACACAAATAAAACACACTTCAATTAAATACTTATAATAGATTTTCCCGAGCCGCAGTGTGAGGAGGAAAGAGCCGACTCCTGAACTGGACTCGACACCTTTGATTTTCTAAAATGTGCTTTTTCACTTGTCCTGCCCTGAGAAGAAACAACAGAGTGTAAATCAAACTTATTCTGTCTGTCTCTGTCGTATGAAGAACAAACGCAGACGCTCACGGCTCGTTCTGTCGTCGGGTTAAAGGCGACGTACAGCGACATTTAAAGCAGAATCAAAAGCAAAGCCCAACGCAGAGTCCAACGAAATGAGTTTACACTTTAGAGAAATGTGGCCTTGGTCGAAAAGTTTTAAGTGATTATGAGAAAATGACGCTGTTTTATGAGAAACAGAAGGAAAGTTTTATATTTGTATATTGTTCACATCTGCAAAATGGACTTTTCACATCTTTAATCATCGTCGTTTCTTCTGGTTGAGCCTCTGAAGTTTTATTTGGACTGATTCATGTTTGAGTTTAATCTTTAATCCACTATTTTTGAGACGCCATTTTGTCGATCTGCCCCCATTTAACCTCCACCTGGACACGCCCACTGTGACACATCCACTGTGACACGCCCACTGTGACACGCCCTGCTCTGTATTTACATCGTTCTTCAATTTTAAAGAATGGGGCAGTGCAAAAACATCAGTATCGAATGGCGATATCAGTCGATACCAATACTGGACCTGATACATTGCCCTCCCTGGTTAATTATTGATTCACCAAATCCTCTTCTCGTCTATAAAACTCACAAACTTGTTACTAATCGTGCTCAGATCGCGTCCCATGAAGGAGCCGTGTAATCCAGATCGCAGGAACATTCCCGCGTCCATCCCGACTTTTCCCAACAGTCCAACCCGCTCGGAGACGTATGTAGCTCGTATTTGGAGACAAAGTGAGACGGAGACGTCCAGCCGAGCCGTGGACAGCGACGGCGGCGCTCGGAGCAGAGGCCAGGGCTTTACTCTCACACCGACATTAATAATATCAGACGAAACAAAAGCAGAACTGAGATCAGAGAGAACGACGCTATTGTCCCCACGTCTCCCACTGACACGGACCACTCTGCCCGGGGAGGGGGACGCACGGGACGACCTCACTGTGTCCAGGACTCTGATTGGACGAGTGTCTGAGGGTAGTAACAGAACAGGAGAGTCCACAATGATTCACATGTTTGTTTTTTTGAATTCATATATGTCAGATTTTGATGATTCTAAATGTGGAGGATCTGCAGCTAAAGCCACACTGTGTTTATTTCTTATATTTTAATTTTATCTCAGGCAGAATTTATAAACGCAGAGAGTAAAAAGTGCATTTTTTAGGCTATAGGGTGAACATTTACCTGTAAATACACATAGAATATAATAGAACTACCTGCTTTAGTGCTAATTGTGCTAATTAAACACCTGAATAATCGTCTGTATCTTTAAATCCTAATCTTTATATAATTATTTACTCTTTTTTCTTTTTTATGATGTTTTTATTAAGGTTTTTCAGCATAATAGTTAGTAATAAGCTTATATATGTGTTATCAAAAAAGTTAAATAAGTAAAAAAAGAAAAAAACAAATCAATATATAAAATTTAAAATAAAAAAATAATACATAAATAAGACAACAGACAAATATAAAATAAATAAAAAATACACAAATAAATGAATAAATAAGACAACATCTAAATATAATAAAATAAATAAATACAAAAACAAATAAATCAGTGAATAAATAAATAAATAAATGATGAAATATAATAAAATAAAATAAAAATAGATAAATAAATGAATGGATAAATAAATAAATAAATAAAACAACAGACAAATATAATAAAATAAATTAAAAAGACAACAGGCAAATATAAAAAAATAAAAAATAAACAGATAAATAAATGAATGAATAAATAAATAAGAAAACAGACAAATATAATATAATAAATAAAAAATAAATAGATAAATAAATGAATAAATGGATAAATAAATAAATAAATAAATAAAACAACAGACAAATATAATAACATTAAAAAAATAAGAAAACAGACAAATATAATATAATAAATAAAAAATAAATTGATAAATAAATAAATAAGACAACAGACAAATAAATAAATACAAATTAAACAAAGATGCTGGAGGGGGCGGGGGGTCATGTAACATACTCTAGACCTGCATATTCTCCAGACACATGTCTCATGTCAAGTAAAAAACGTCCACTTTCCCTTTAAGTGCAGATGTATTTTTTTCTAGTTGGACATGGATCATTTCGTCTCTTAATCCCGTCTTTAATGTGAGTTTGAGTTTTACAGTAGAGCACTGCCCCGGGCCTCCGTCCACTCCCTCACAGTCACAGAGAGGCCAGTGAGAGGTGGACAGTGTCAATAGATCAGAGGTCCAGCGCCTGACCAGGAAGTCCCTTTGGTCATTCATCATTGTAGTGGACAGCCCTGGACAAGCTCTGTGGGACAGGGCAGGTCTCAGGGACGGGAGCTGGGACACGTCCTAGAGGCTGTTTTACGAAATGGTAACTGAGCACATTTACCGACTCAAAGTGCTTTACACCAAGGAACCATCAAACGGCACTCAGACCATCAACCTTCAGGGGATCAGGGGACAAACTCTACCAACTGAGCCACTGTCGCTCATGTTTATGCTTTTTAATGATCATCAAACTTAAGCTTTTAACTCCACAAAGGCCCCGGTCTGAAAAAGGTTTAGTCTCAAAAATATAAGAAACAAACAAAACCCAGGCAGAAGTAGCCGAATTTTTAAACTTTAAGTAAAGGAGTCCCCCAAGGCTCAATTTTGGGCCCGCTACTTTTTACTTTATTTATTAATTCCGTTGGTTGTGATTTAAGTGAAAGCCTTTTACATTTATTTGCAGATGATGCTGTTTTGTGAGTGCGCCCCTCTGCTGGTCAGGTGATTTTAATTGAGTTTGTTCTGTGTTTTTTGTCGTGTTTATTCCGCTGTTTTTAGTCTGTTGTGTTTTATTTTCTTAAGTTTATTCTGTTGTGTTTGTTCTGTTGTTTTATCTTTTGTGTTTTTTTGTTGTTTTTCTGTCGTCTTTATTCTGTTTTTTGTTGTTGTTTTTATTTATTTATTTTCTGTTGTGTTTATTCTGTTGTGTTTATTCTGCAGTGTTTGTTCTGTTATTTTTTCTTTTGTGTTTTTTGTTGTTTTTTCTGTCGTTTTTTTGTTTTTATTTCGTTTTTTTCTGTTCCGTTTATTCTGTCGTGTTTATTCTGTTGTTTTTTTGTTGTTGTTTTTATTTAGTTTTTTTCTGTTCTGTTTATTCTGTCGTGTTTATTCTGTCGTGTTTATTCTGTCGTGTTTATTCTGTCGTGTTTATTTTGTAGTGTTTTGTTTGTCATTTTTATTCTGTTTTTTTTTTTGTTGCCTGTTGAATCCTCGCGTCCTTCTCGCCGTAGCTCAGGTGCGTTGCGTTTTGCCTAAGCACAAATAAAGAAGATGAATGTGTATAAATCTGAAAGCAAACAGCCGAGTGTGTCAGGGGCGCGGGGCCGCGGCGGGCGCTGAATGATGATGTCACTTAGTGCTTTGACAGATCACTTAGTGCCTGGACAGTCCCACAGACTCTCTCTGCTCCTCGGCTCCTCTCCTGGGACTCCAGCTCAATCCAGAGCCATTTTTCAGCCAATTTATTTCGTGATGCGGTGTAACCTGGGGCACGTCCCACCGGGGAGGCTTTATGTGGTGATTAATGACGGGTATTTAGTCCAGGTACCGGTGGGAGCCGGGGCCCATCTGCACTGACAGGTACAGAACCGACAGGACCGGCCCGACTGTGACCGGAGTCAGGACTTTCTCTGTGATGCTGTTTTCACACATACAGCTCAACCCTCCTGTCTCACTCCACCTTTATCTGCACATGTGTCTGTGGAACAGGGAGGCGGATGATTTAGACATCCATTATACGCTCGAATGGCCTGTCTCCTCCGCTCCATCAGGGTCCATCCAGTGCCGAGTCGGCCCAGATGCCAGAGCGGCCTAATGAGATTATGCTGTGGACAGGTTGGTGGCCAGTAGCTGTCAGAAGCGCTCTGCCTGTGTCCAAAGACAGACGCAGAGATGAGACCGGGCGAGGTGATTAATGAGAGAGAATCTGTACACTCTGACACACACACATACACACACATACACACAGGGACGTACAGTCACACACAAATATACAGATAAATACACACATATACAGATACATACACACACACTCACATATACACACACAGAGATAAGACCGGGCTGTGTGGGGTGATTAATGAGTGAGGTAATCCATACACTCATTTTGACACACACAAACACACATACAGATACATACAGACACACACATACACACATGGACATACAGTCACACACATGCACATATAGAGATACACACAGATATAGAGATACAGACAAACACACATACACACACAACCATCCTGACACACACATATACACATGTAGTTATAGACACAAACACACAGTCACACACACACACACACACACACACACCCCCCACAGAGACAGAGACACACACACACACACACACACACTGACACAACCCTAACCCGAGGAACAGGTCCTTCACTTTACACCAACTTGCCCAGTGATACAGTCACTGTCCCGGTGACTCGGTCCCGGTGACTCGGTCCCGGTGACTCGGTCCCGGTGACTCGGTCCCGGTGACTCGGCCCCGGTGACTCGGCCCCGGTGACTCGGTCCCGGTGACACGGTCCCGGTGACTCGGCCCCGGTGACACGGTCCTGGTGTTTGCCGCTTCTTTGTGGCAGGGGTTACATTGTGCCAGTCTCACTGATGGATGTTGTTGGGATAATGACATAGATCAGCTCTAGATGAAGTTCAATGAGGAGGAGCTGTCCACAGAACACTGGTCTGTGTGCACAAAGCCTGAAGGCCCCGGCCCCGGGCCCTTTGAAGCCCACTGAGATCAAACGGCAGCGCTGGCCGTGCACGCTCTAGGTAAGGAGCGGGGCCCGACATCGCACCGCGGGCAGGACGGCGGAGGGAGGGACGAGGACAATGGCTGTGGGACAGGGTTGCCCACTTCCGAAGATAAAATCATATTTGGAGGGCAGGCGTCCAGGACCCCCCCTCGCGCCGCAGCGCCCCCCTGAGGCCCTCTGAATATGGACAATGACTGTTTGCATTTACAGAACCATAAATCAGAGGTGCCCATTGCCACAGAGCAGCTGGCACGTTTGCCAATAATTATAATTATTAATCATGACGATTTCACGGTCTTCAGCGGGACGGCAGGAGACCGCACGGAGCAGGGCGCGCCTGGCGCCTACGGGACCGCAAAGCATGCTGGGAAAGGTGGCCCTCTGAAAGAAGAGGAGGGGGACACAGGGTCATGAGGAAGAGGACTGAATCTGCACCGTAACATTTAAAAACATGTTTCTCTGTTCGATCATTCACATGGTTCACTCTGACTCAGAATAAATGTGACTCCAGATGCAAAACTCTGCTCATGTGATCAGATTTAACTCATAGTTTTTTTTGGAGCGCCCCCTGTGGCCACTCCGCAGCGTGTCAGCGTCTGGCTGGTGCATGTTTGTTATTGTAAGTTGTAGTTTGTTGTTTTTTGACGTATAAAAGTGCAGAGGTGAAGTCATGTGCACCTCCAGCCCCTAGGGGGGCGCTGTGGTTTAAATGTTTGGAGTTGAAATCCCAGGTACAAAGGGGCAGGACGACACATGGTGTTTGGGCGTGTTTATGGATGATCCACTGTTATTGTGGCAAAGGTGAGACAAATAAACCACTGGACTCTTTCAAACTTAAAGCCTCGTCTTCTTCAGTGTCTGTTTGTTCCAGACACATGAGCCTCTGCCCCACACGTCCCAAGGCTGAATATAAGTGTCACATTTACAAAGAAAAAGAGTATTTGACACATTTATCTAACTCTCTGCGTTTGAAGCAGTTTCCGTGAGTTTCACTTTTACAGTTGTTCTCGTCTCTGCAGCGCCGCTCTGCTCAACAGCTGCCTCTGTAGCTCGCACAGACACCGCCAGCTCGTGCCGTCCTCTCAAACAATACTAACCCTGGGCCGGAGCGTAATTAGCCGCCTATGTGTGGAATCTGCTGTTTTCCTTGTTAAATGTGCGGGATGCGTTCCAGTGAGAGTGTGTACGCTGCAATATGGCGGTACATGTGAGCATATGTGCCGCCAAGTCCATTGTCGTACTGTATACGTTTGTGCTGAGGGCTTCACTGCCCGCTGGACAGATGGGCGCTGCATGGGTGTGATCAACAGAGACCTGAACCCCATGGTCAGTACAAACCAGTAAATACCACGAGGCGTTTAGGGTCCGGCTCTGCTCGCTGCTGAACACATGTCTGCTTTTGGCACACGGACGCACTGAACAGATGCAGCGTTTAACTCTGGAAACGAGAGCAGGGAAGACACTTTTCAGGCCTGGGATTATCTCACACTGCAGATTAGTGTAGAAGTAAATCAAATAAATAAAGAGAAAATGTGTTTGAAGCAGATAAATGGAAAAAACGGATGGAAACGAACGCAAGAAATAAAAATATGTGCATTTGATTAAGTAAATGTCATGATTCACTTATGAAAAAATAAACGGAAATGTGAATATGACAGAACCTGGTGAACTATTAGAACTGGAAAACATGGAAATAAAACAGATTAAAACAGACTGAGCAACAAATATCAAATGAAAATAGACGTTACATTTAACTCTTTGTCTTCGAACATGTTCCATTTTTGGGAAGAAATAACCAAAAGGTTTTTTTCCATTTCAGTTCTAGAGCGTCCAATTTTTAGATCAGGAGTCCTCAACCTTTTTTGCACCACAGACCGAAATAATGCAGGTTTTATTTTCACGGACCGACCATCTACACGTGACAGATAAAAATAAGTTAAGTGCAATAAAAAATACAGCTCACAAGATGCTGAATCAGTGGAGGTCTGCGTTTGTTTCTTCTTTCCTTCTTGCTCACGTTTGTTTCTTTCAAAAAACTCTAAATCTTATCTTTTAATCCCAGGTGCTTAGTCTCCATGAGCTGAGGCAGTTTTGAAGGTTTCATTGCCTCTTTAGCCAGTTTTTCCCACATATTACTCACCTGTAGAGACAAACAAATATTTTAAGTAGGACTCCGGGTGTTGTCTGTTAAATTTATCTTTTTCGTGGAGGTCGTAGGCTCCTCTTCTGGCTCCTCTTCTGGCTCCTCTTCTGGCTCCTCTTCTGGCTCCTCTTCTGGCTCCTCTTCTGGCTCCTCTTCTGGCTCCTCTTTTGGCCTTTTCCCCTTTGCACAAAACCTCTCCAAAGACTTGTGTTTTTGTCTCATTTTCACTCTTTTGTGGCTCTTCTTTTGTGCGTCGTGTCTGATTCGTTGTGTTTTATGTGATTCGTCGTCGTCGTGGAGACAAGAGCAGATCTAACACAGACAGAATAAACTCACCGTTGTATCAGATGGATTTCTGTGGTGATTTCCTCTCAGGATTTTCATTCTATATCTACAGACGAGCGTATTATCATGTCGGCCCGGTACCACTCCCCGGTGGTTGGGGACGACTGACGTAGACAATGATGAGATTTGGATTAAATATTCAACAAACAAGTGACATATGGAGTCAGTCTATTTTCATAATTCCTTGTAAATACATTTATACATTATATTTTGTTCTCTGCTTGAACAGACTGAACAGTGATGGTTTAAACTCATCTCCTGTGATGAAACGAGTCAAAGAGTCTGACAGTTTATCATCGAGGCTGTAGAGGAATAATGAACTTCAGTGACACGGTCCAGAGCTGCGCTGGTGTAGATCAGGATCATTTTAACCACAGAGCGAGAGAGAGTCAGGATCAACAGGTCAGCGAAGGGGACGGCTCTGCATAATGAGCCACTGTAACATGACAAGAGAAGGACTAACCTTTACCTAAGCACACAGCTGTAAATAAATCCCATTACTTGTCTTTTCTTCTCTGTCCCTGGAGGAGGAGACGCGACAGCACGTTTGATGGATGACCTGAAATGGGCTCCGTTGGCTCAGCTCCTCTGGCTCTCTCTCTCGTCCTTGCATAACACAGAGTCCCCTGGGCAGTTTGGGACAGGGGGGCGGGCTCGGGGGCCAGGCCCACAGACAAAGGCCTGTGTGGTGAGGTGGAGCCTCCTCCAGAGCCCTGTCCTCAGGGAGAGCGCTCTCCGCTGAGCCGGGGCCGTTAATAAGCTGCTAATGAGGAAACAGAGCCGTGTTCTGTGCTTACATCAAGACAGATGGACACACACGACATGTTTGTTTTACACTTCCTACTGATACGACGGATGAGACTAGACAAGATCTCATTAGCTCTGAGCGGAGAAGAAACACTGGCAGCAGCCATTCAACATCAAGAAGCATTTAACATTTAACGTAGATGTGTGAAATAAAAGACGATGATCTGAAGAGCTGATCAAACTCACACTCCTCTGCGCCTCTGACGCTTTAAGGAAAGTTTGGAGTTTGGCCATTTCGTTTGACAGAATCTTAGACGCATTTTATCAGTCGCAGAAAAGTCTTAGGAATTATTGAAAAGTTGTTTCTTTTAATGCATTGAAGTTAATGTTAGTTTTTGATGCAACGACGTCGTGCAGAGGTGGAACGGCAGGAAGTAAAAGTGGTAAAGTTCATATCTGTATCTGTACTTTACTTAAATACATTTAAAACGGGGTACTTTTGACTTCTGTTTGAGCGCAGTATCTGTACTTTCTACTGCACTACATTTTTACACAGGACTGAAAAGGCTGAGGGTTTATTTTTAACACACTCAGAATTTGAACAAAACAAAAATAAACAAATAAAATGAGTTAAATTCAGTTGTTTCTGTTGCACTCGACTTGTTTCCGTGTTTCTCTCGTCGAGGTCTCGTTTGCTACAAGCTCCACACAAACAGAAGAATCCATTTAGACGATGTTGGAATGTTCTAAGTGACTCCGTCCGGACCCTGCAGATCCCTGACCCCCGCGTCCCGTCTGTGGAGCACGTTTTAGGTCCTGGCTCTGTCTCTTTTCTCCTCCTTTCACAGAGGAAGTCGCCTGCTGCACACTCCGCAGGCCAGATGTGCCACAAATGCTCTTAAAGATGGCACCAGACCGAGGAAGTGTGCCCGTCCCAGCCCGGCTTTGTGCTCCCCGTCAGAGGAAGAGGAAGAGTGACAGCAGAACTCTCACTCCGCGCCCCATCCTGTCCCAGCTCACAGGTATTCATATGGATGTGCCCCAGCGGAGAGCACGGCCGCTGTTTAATGGACCACTAACGGGATGACCAGCTCCCCCCCCCGACCCCCCGCACGGGACGGGGCAGATGTGGGTGACGGACACAGGGAGGGGGGGAGGAGGGGAGGAGGAGAGCAGCGCGGGGGGGCGAGAGTGATGGACAGGTCCTGGAGAGAGGCCAGAGAGTGACAGAGTGACAGAGACAGAGGTGTGGTCAGTTTTTGAGAAGTTTGAGACTCGTTTGACTAAAAAAACACTTCAAAACAGATCATTCTACGGGTTGATTCCAGCTCATAAACTCAACATGAACATCACCGGTTTGAGACGTCACATCCACAGATCCACAGGTTGCTGGTGCGATTCCAGCTCCCACAGATGAATGCCGTGGTTGTGTCCTTGGGCGAGACACTTCACCCCCCTCTCCTTCTGTGTGTGTGTGTGCTCTGGTGTGTGAATGTGTGAAGAGTTTGAGGTGGAAAAGTTGGAAAAACACCTTTTATTTTGTTGAAATCATGTTGAAAGTGTCAGAAAATGTTGTTTCTTGTGTAAATTTTGTTGAACTTTTGGACAGAATTGTCCCCGTGTGATGTCGTCAGTGTGATGTCATCAGTGTGGGACTAAAACACAGCTGAGATTGTCGTATTTAAAAGCAAAGCACATCTGACCCTGTGATAATTATGTGCGACTGTAACTGTGCACACACTTTCTGTTTTTTGTTTACTGTTTGAATGTTGTTGTGTTTCTTTCTAACGTTAAACTCTAGAAAAATAAAATAATAAAAAATTGTTGTATTTAAGATTTTTGCAGCATTTAAAAAAAAATCCCAGTTTTGCAAAAAAATTAAAAATACATAAAATAAATAAATGATATATTTGTGTGTAACTTGTGCCTTTTGGACAGAATTCAGTGACGGAAATGCAGAACAAACAGTGAAACAAATCCTGTCAGTTGCTTCTTGATTTTTGTAAAACTATAATTTAAATTTACAACAGGTTTTTATTCACCAACTTAAGTGAAAATGATAGAATCGTTCAAACGCACACACTCTTAGGAGCAGGAGGAGCCTCAGTCCTTTTTCTGCTCTGGCTCCAGGGAAAAAGTGAAACCAAAACACAACAATTAGCAGTTTTCACTTCACCCGAGGCAAAACGAGAGACGTCTCCTGCTGAGACGAGGGAGCACAGGTCAAACTCTGACACATTTGAATTAGATATATCGATATAACTCAACACAGACGATAAACAAAACACTTTAGTCGTTAGTCTGAGTCTGTGATGAGACATAAACATTATTTATTCAAACTTTTGCGGCTTAAATCTGATCACAGAGCAAAAAAACAACCAAAAATGTCTCAGTAGTATCGAATATCGGCTTCCAAATATCGGTTCATTCGATATCCTGCCTGGACATATACGCTGATGTAATAAAACTGTTCACGGGGCGAAATCGGCCCAGAAAGTCTCAGCGTTTGAACTTTTATTTACACAAAGTTGTTCTGTTGTGACTTGAGAGATAAAAAAAAATAAAAATAAAAGATTTGGTTCATTTTTGTCTCATTTTATTTTTGTTTAAAGGAAATAAATGTCTCTGCTGCAGTATTGGAACTGAAAATCATCTTTAATGTATTTACTAAAAGAAAAATCATCAAATAAATCACTAAAAATGCAATAAATAAAAATATAATTCATCTTAACAGGTTAACACTGAAAACTCCCACAACTTTGAAGCAAAACAACGGCACAACTTTACAAAAACTGTTCAGATTCATGCACGTTTACAGATGTTTGTGCTGTTTATCCACGATCGCTGGGATCTGTGACGTCCTGGATCACAAACGAGAACAGAAAACACAGCGTAAAGTCTCCAAAGTGTCGAAGGTTTGTCAAAAATATAAGACCAGACACAGTTCAACATGAAAACTAGAATCAAAACTACACACGGATTTAAATCAGAAGTGTATCGACTCCTGAAGAGTTTTTGAATCGTCTTGAAGTTGTATAAGACGAGCGTGAGTATCATAGCAACCAAAGAGCCAATCAGGCGCGAGACTGTTGAAGATCCCCGCCCACACCACTGGTTCAGCAACGCTGTCAATCAAACCTTTATTTGTGAATATGATTTGATGCTAAATGTCTGAAGAATGACAAAGAAAGGTCATTATGTTTTGCTACAACAGGAGCGTCAAACTAATTTTCACCGAGGGCCACATCAGCAAAATGGCCGCCATCAAGAGCCAGATGTGACAGTGTAAATGTAAACAAATACCGACCGCGCCTCATGACACAAAAAACACACAGGTTTTTCCTCCTCAAAGCACAAACTTGTTTTCACCTTCACCTTTCTTCCTTCCAATTTCCTTCCACACCAACAATTTTTCTCTTCGTGAACATTTTGTGATGATTATTTGCAAATATTTCTCAGTTCCACTTGTTGGGAAAATCTCATTTGTTTATTGTCAGTGCGCACATGAAAGCAGCACAGACTTAAAATGACAGTCATGCCTTTTCATTTATCTTCTCGCGGGCCACATAAAATGACATGACGGGCCGCATTTGGCCCCCGGGCCTTGAGTTTGACACATGTGTGCTAGAAGATGGAGGTGGGATTAAATAAGTCCCCACTCCGTTTTGGGCTAAAGTGACGACTCGCATTGTTTTTGTGTTGTTCTGGTTTCTGATTTCAACGTGGATGTTTTTCTGTTCTATTGTAAAAGGAACTAAAATGTTAACAATAGTGAAATAAAAACCCCAGGATCATGTAGAGGGTTTATACGAACATTTAAGACCAGAATGAGTCTGAAGCAGCAGAGACAGAGAGAGGGGACAGATTTGAAAAAAAAACAAACAAAAAATAGACCCCCCCCCAAAAAAAAAAAACAACAAACAAAAAACAACAATCAAAATAACTAAAAAAAACAAATAAATAAAACCTAAAAACTCAAAATAACTAAAAAAAACAACAAAAAACTAAAAAACAAAAATCAAAATAACTAAAAAACCCCAAAAACAAATAAAACCTAAAAAACTCAAAATAACTAAAATTAAAAAAACAAACCTCAATTTAACAAGATATAAAATAAATCACCTCAAAATAACTAAACAAAACCCCAATAAAAACTCAAACTAACTCACAAAATAAACTGAAAGTAACTCAAAGAAAATAAACCAAAAAAAGTAATAAATACACTCAAAATAACAAAAAATAAATAAATAAAATCCCTCAAAATAGCAAATGAACCCAGGATCATGTAGAGGGTTAATACGAACATTTAAGACCAGAATGAGTCTGAAACAGCAGAGACAGAGAGGGGGGACAGATTATCAATAGAAAGTGAATTGGAGCCAGAATCAATGGAGCAGGAAGTGCACCATGATCACTTCCTGTTTGGAACGCGGTGGCTAGCAGGTTAGCTATGTCCATTTATATAAACGCTCTATGGTCTGAACATAAACATCACTGGTCGTGCGTTAGATCCACTGATCCACAGGTTGTCGGTGCGATTCCAGCTCCCACAGATTAATGCTGCCGTTGTGTCCTTGAGCAAGACACTCAACCACCTCTCTCCCAGTGTCTGTGTGTGTGTGTGCACTCGTGTATGAATGTGTGTGTGACGTACAGCTGTTTGTGTGTCCTGAAGGTGGAAAAACGCTGCATAAACGCGACCGAACGTCCCATCGTTTTTGGATTTTTGTCGCATTAAACATCAGCGCAAAGATTCAACAAACTATAATTCTACTTTGAAAATGTCGTGTTGAAAATAGCGTTATTCTATGGGCCTATAAGGAGCGTGCGATCTCGGCATTGGCCTAAAGAGCGGCGTGATGAAGTGCGGGGTGTTGGCGTTGTCCCGGTTAGCAGCTGCTAGCTTCCAGCGTAGCATCCAGTGGCTATTAGCTCAACATCTGCTCCTCCTGACATCTTCAATATCGCAAATCAGAGCCCGGCTGCTCCCAGAACAGCCCCAGCGCGGGACTGAAGGGCCAGATCTACGGCGGCGGGACGTGAATGTGGATGAGCGCGTACGTACGGCGGGCGGAGCTTTGTGTTTCTCAGTCTGTTTGGATATTAGCAAACATTTATATTATTGCAAATTCCTTCTTGTTTGTGGGAGTTAGTTAGAAAAATATCAGCTCGGTGCAGCAGTTTGGAAAAGAATCAGCATTTTTGTGTTTTTAGGCGACAATATTTTCTAAAAAACCTGGAGTAAATAAGAAATGTGAAGGTTTAAAGGAGCAAAATCACACGAAAAGTCACACGAAAATGACTCCTGTGAGGTTTAAGTCGTGTTAGCATGTTGTTAGCGCATCAAGAACAGACCTGGAGTTGTGTTTTGCTGCATGTGAAACACTTTATTATTAGTCTGTAACATCTCCAAAGCTCAAAACGCTCTGTTCCACCTTGTGATGTCATCAAGTGGTAGTTTTTTTCAAGTGAACAGCGACTTTTACCTTTAGTTCAGTCGAGATAAGAGGCAACTCCAGATTCGCTGAAATGATCCAAATGATTCTATAAATGAAGGTGTGAGGAGTTTAAAAACACAGTGGAGCACTTCCTGTATCACCACACGATGACATCACAAGGTGGAACAGAGTGTTTTCAGTTTGAGAGAAGAACTCAGCGTAAATCTGCAGAGTTTGTGTGTTAAAATGTGAGAATGAAACAAAAAAAAACACAACTCCAGGTCTGTTTGTGACGAGGAAACGACATTAGGACAGATCAGAGAACAGTGTGGCCCTTTAAATATCCATCCGTCCATGTTCTTCCTCTTCTCCCAGACTTCCCTCACCCCAGACACTTCCTCCAGCTCTTTGCCCTGTCTCTAATGGAGCACCCAGTCACCAGAGGAAACCCGTCACTCCACAGAGCTCACGGTCCTTTAACTACTGCAATTATTATTATTATTTTTTTTTTTCTAAGCTCATTATGTGTCCTTCACTTCTCTCCACCTTCTTTTCTCACGACCGTTTCTCTCACGGGGCTGTTCACCTTCCACAGGAGACGCTCGTCCTGCACATTCGTCCTCGACTTAAGTAAAAGTATTAAAGTACCTCTTTAAAAATGTACTTTAAGAGTAAAAAGTAAAAGTATTTCACACCAGTGTTGTTCATTTGTTCAAGTGTAAATGTAGTTTTATCATCGCAGAGAGACAAGAGAGGAGACGAGAGAGGAGAGGAGAGAGGAGACGAGAGAGGAGACGAGAGAGGAGACGAGAGAGGAGACGAGAGAGGAGACGAGAGAGGAGAGGAGACGAGAGAGGAGGCGAGAGAGGAGTCGAGAGAGGAGAGAGGAGACGAGAGAGGAGGCAAAAGAGGAGACGAGAGAGGAGAGGAGAGAGGAGTCGAGAGAGGAGAGGAGACGAGAGAGGAGGCGAGAGAGGAGACGAGAGAGGAGAGAGGAGACGAGAGAGGAGACGAGAGAGGAGACGAGAGAGGAGACGAGAGAGGAGACGAGAGAGGAGACGAGAGAGGAGACGAGAGAGGAGAGGAAACGAGAGAGGAGGCAAAAGAGGAGACGAGAGAGGAAATGGAATGAGAGAGGAGACGAGAGAGGGAACAAGAGAGGAAGCAAATAAGGAGATGAGAGAGGAAACGAGAGAGGAGATGAGAACTAGGAGAAGTGAGTGGGCGTGTCACAGTGGGCGTGTCACAGTGGGCGTGTCACAGTGGGCGTGTCACAGTGGGCGTGTCACAGTGGGCGTGTCTCAGGTGGAGGTTAAACGGGGGCAGATCGACAAAATGGCGTCTTGAAAATAGTGGATTAAAGATTAAACTCAAACATGAATCAGTCCAAATAAAACTTCAGAGACTCAACGAGAAGAAACGACCAGAACATGGAGAAACATCTGAACACGTCTGATTTAAAAATACAAATGAGTTCAGATCGATAAACAAACGGCGACACTTTCTCCTTTTGTGTTTTTCCTGATCTGTTTCTCCATAAACGTGTCTCTGCAGCAGAAGGGCCCCACCTCTCTCACTTACACCACCTCAGATTAAAGCGCTCGTCTGCACCTCGCATCTGTTCATTACGTGTGTGTGTGTGTGCGTTCACAGATCACAGGGACGCACACACACACGGGCCCGTCCCGCACGCCGCCGTCCCGCCGATCGCTGCGTCCTGATTGGGTGAGGCCTCGGGGGAGTCATTAGGTACAAAGCGTTAGCATCTGCCAAACATTACAGAGCCAGAGCAGTTGTGATTTGTCCGTCTGATGACACGGGCTCGTCTGTGAGCGCGCCGGGGTGTGCGACGGGATTTACAGCGCTGTGGGGACCGGGATCTGCGCGCACGCGACATTACGGGGACGTACGCTCAGAAAGAAACGCCGAGAAATGAAGCGTTTTCTCTCCGTTTTGCTACTTAAGTAAAAGTATCACATGAAAAAAATCGACTTAAGTAAAAATATTAAAGCACCTGTTTAAAAATGTACTTAAAGAGTAAAAAGTAACAGTATTTCACACAAGTATTGATCATTTGTTAAAGTGTAAATGTGAAATATTGATTCAAAATGACACATATTTTGTTCAACAGAAACAAAACGAATCAATTTCTCAGTTTTTCTCGTTAATTTCGTGTTTTTATTTTTGTTTTTGCTCAAAGTTGAAGCTTCAGCTCGAAAACTTTTGTCAGGATGTTTGGTAAAAATAACCTCTCAAATCACACGAAAAGTACTTTTACTTTTCAGATACTGCTCTCAAATGTAGTGAAGTAAAAGTAAAAAGTACACACTGTAAAATGTACTGAAGTAAAGTACAGATAAGGTAAAAAGTTACTAAAATAAAAGTAACGTTAACTCAAAGTATTTAAGTACATGTTTAAAAATGTACTTTAGGAGTAAAAAGTAAAAGTATTTCACTATTTCATTGTGGTTTATTTGTTAAAAGTTCATTAAAATTAGACATATTTTGTTCAACAGTAAAAATACAAATCAATTTCTTTTTTTTCTTATGATTTTGTGTTTGTTTTGTTTTACTCAAAGTCAAACGTAGAAAAATAACACCTCAAATCATATAATCATAAATCATGAAAGTAAAAGTATCACATGAAAAAATCTACTTAAGTAAAAGTATTAAAGTACCTGTTTAAAAATGTACTTAAAGAGTAAAAAGTAACAGTATTTCTCACAGATTTTGACTCTTTTAAAGCTTCAAATGTGGCGATTTTGATAAAGATTTGAGCTGAATTGATTCTTTTTTCTGTTTTTATTTGTATATTTTTGTCTCACATAATCAGAAAAAAGGTTAAACTGTGTGTGTGTGTGTGTGTGTGTGTGTCACTACTTACAAATATGATAATGTCTTTAATTAGGGCTGATAACTTCACTATTATAAATAAACTAACACATATATTAAACCCTAATTATCCAGCGTCTCGTTTAAACCCACTGTCCCGCTGCAGCTCGGAGCTTAGACCTTCACTTTGATGGGATCTTCTCACTAATCTCTGCTGGAATAAATAAATAAATGTTTTGGCAGCATAATCTGAGTCGAGATGTGTTTCCTCCACTCGTTTGTGTTTGTTTTGTTTAAAGAAATGGACAAAGTGAGAGTGACGTCAGCACAGACTCAGCTCCAAATGAAGGTAAAGAGACACAACAGTGAAATAAAAACCCCAGGATCATGTAGAGGGACTGAAAGTGACTAAAAAGAATGAAGAAAATCAACAACAAAAAAGTAATAAATACACTCAAAATAACAAATGAACCCAGGATCATGTAGAGGGTTAATACGAACATTTAAGACCAAAATGAGTCTGACAGGAGCAGAGACAGAGAGAGGATGGATTTGAAAAAAAATAAAAAATAGACAAAACCCCCCGAAAAAAACAACAAAAAAACAAAAAAAACAACAAAAATCAAAATAAGTAAAATAAAAAAACAAAACAAATAAAACCTAAAAACCTCAAAATAATTAAAAAAACAAACAAAAAACAAAACTCAATTTAACAAAATATAAAATAAATCACCTCAAAATAACTAAAAAAAAAACACAATAAAAACTCAAAATAACTCACAAAATAAACTAAAAGTAACTCAAAAAATGAAGAAAATAAACAAAAAAAAAGTAATAAATACACTCAAAATAACAAATGAGGAGGATCATGTAGAGAGAGGACACAGCTTTGAAACAAACAAAAAAAGACTTAAAAAAGCCTAAAATAACAAAAAAAAAATCATAATAATTAAAAAAACAAAAACTCAAAATAACAAAAAATAAAAAAACCCTCAATATAACAAAATATAAAATAAATCAACTCAAAATAACTAAAAAAAAAAAAACAACAACAAAAACTCAAAATAACTCAAAAAATAAACTCAAAGTAACTAAATAAAAAAACAAAAAAACCCTCAAAATAACAAATGAGGAAGATCATGTAGAGGGTTAATACGAACATTTAAGACCAAAATGAGTCTGACGGGAGCAGGTACAGAGAGAGGGACACAGTTTTTCAATAGAAAGTGAATTGGAGTCAGAGGTCAGCTATGTCCATTTATATAAACTGTGGTTTTGGCGCCGTCGCTGTGTCGTCGATGCCACAAACCTGTTATGTCATTGACTTGGAGGTTTAACGCGGCCCATGGCTCCGCCCACAACAGAAAAACAACTTAACGTCACAAAATGGCTGCAGATTATGTCCTCGCCCTGTTGTTTCTGTCATTTGTGTAAAGTGACGGTTCAATTCCTGCTCATGTTCGTGATCTCACATTTCACCTCAACCGATACCAGAGACACTGAGAACAGCATCTATTTTATTTAATCAAAGACACACAGTGGCTCAGTTGGTCGAGTGTTCGTCCTCTGATCTGAAGGTTGGCGGTTCGAATCCCGCTCTTGGCTTAAACATCATTAGCAGAGCAGACAGAGCCACAGGTCGGGCGCTTTAAGTGACCGTAAAAACAAAACCTTTTACCAAAATAAGACAAAACTGCTCCAGATGTGTTACGCAGCTGTTAATTAACGACAGAACAGCTTTGTATAAAAAAGTTCAAACATTATGAGACTTTTTGGGCCAACTACGACCCGTAAATCGTCTTATTACATCAGTTTATTTGGATAAAATTAAAAAACAAAAAAAACTTAAAATAACTACAAAAAAACCAAACAACTCAATATAACAAAATATAAAATAAATCATCTCAAAATAACTAAAAAAACAAGAAAAACTCAAAATAACTCAAAAAATGAAGAAAATAAACAAAATAAAAAACTATAAATAAACCCAAAATAAATAAAATAAATAAATAAAAACTCTAAATAACTCACAAAATAAAGTGAAAGTAACTCAAAAAATGAAGAAAATAAACGAAAAAAAGTAATAAATACACTCAAAATAACTAAAAAAACAAAACCAAACTCAAAATAACCAAAAAAACAACAAAAAAAAAAAAAAAAAAAAAAAATCAAAATGACTAAAAAAAATAATAAACAAATAAAACATAAAAAACTTTAAAAAAAACTAAAAAAAAAAACTAAAAAAAAAACTCAATTTAACAAAATATAAAATAAATCACCTCAAAATAACAAAAAAAAAAACAACAATAAACACTCTAAATAACTCACAAAATAAACACTCAAGTAACGACAGAACAGCTTTGTATAAAAAAGTTCAAACATTACGAGTCTTTTCGGGCCAAGTACGACCCGTAAATCGTCTTATTACATCAGTTTATTTAAACTTCCACTCGATATTTAGACGCTGATACCAGACCCAGCAAACGTTTCAGTATCGGTGCAAATATGTGTCACCAGAATCATCTCGAGTCACGTTGTCAAGATTAAAGAAAGTGTAAAATGATCATTAAGTCCTTTACATCGGCCTAAAAGGTAAAAATGAGAAAGAGCAAAGACGTTTAAAATGTTTATTAATTGACTGGGAGGCTGCAGTTAAAGTGACATGAGCGCCTGCATCGGGTAATCGACTGGAACTGAATTGTTTGTATTTCTACTTAACTGTGCTGTCTGTTATCTTAGGCGTTCTGGCCAAATGAGTCCCCGGGGAACCAGAGCACATTAAGAAGGTTCCAGGGCAGACGACTGTGTGCGGAGATCTGAATATTTTAGCTTTTTGTATCTAGGTTGTTTTCTACAGTTAACGCTGATCAATTAATATAGATTTACTGTTATTTTTGTGAATGCAGTGATCCCTGGTTTATCGCGGGGGTCACGTTCTAAAAATAACCCACAATCAGCTTTATTTTTTACATTATTCTCTCTGTTTTTGTCTGTAAAACCCCTCACCACACACTTTATACACTTTTCTCACACAGGCGTTAACATTTCCTCACATTTCTCTCTCGTTTAAACTCTCTCAAAGTTCAAACCTTCGTCGGCGTCTTTGTCGGTGCAGAACGTTTCATCGACATTGTGGGTTTTGTCGGGGAGAAAACAAATCGCAAACGTACAGCACTTCAGAGTCACACTGAGATCCAACGTTTATGTAAATTTGTCTGAACACATTCTGTACTGGACAGGAGACACGGCACGGAGGAGACTGATGGACAATGGTCTACAGTCCAACAGCCAATCAGGACGCACGACACAATGGTCTACAGTCCAACAGCCAATCAGGACGCACGACACAATGGTCTACAGTCCAACAGCCAATCAGGACGCACGACACAATGTACGCTCAGACGATGTAAAAAAACATGCAAAATTACTCCAAAAAAAATCCGCAAAACGCAAAGGTGAACTGTGATTATAGTGAGGGACAATTGTACTCTTTGTTGTTGTAAATAAATGCACTTGGGTTTGCTCTGTTCCTCGTCAAATCCGCTAAAGTTGCTGTCCTGGCACGACAATTTTGAGTGTTTTTTTCTGGTAAAATGACTCTAGTTTTCTATACATCTGTGTTTTTGGTTGTTGGGAGCAGGTTCAGAACTGAAATGAAACTTTATTTTTTTGTTTTTTGGGTGCCGTCCTTCTCCGCGAGCCACCCACGTCCAGCATGTCACCCGCACGCGCTGACAGATTATTTACATTTGTTTGTGCTCCAACAAGCTGTCTGGGGCTTGTTAGCATTGATACTGATCAAAATCACCAACTGTGACGGAGCGAGTCTGGCAGCTCCATCAATGAGGCGGTGCCATGCCAGCTGAAAACGGGCCAGAGGGAGGAGCGGGCTAAAGTCTGCTTTTAGCTAACGCTCTCAAACACAGGGAAACACTCAATCATGTGATCACGGTCCAGACACACCTCGGGCGGCGCCGGGTCAGAGACGGTTTGATTTAAGAGCAGCTGATCGTCAAATGAACGTCAGGAAGTCGTTCTACAGTTTAATCATCTGATATTTCATGTTTAGTTCAGGGATGACACCTTTTGTTGTTCTTTTTCGTCTTTATGTGTTGTTTGTGACGGTCAGGGCCGGCTCCATCTTTCAGGGGGCCCTGGGCTGAATGTGTCCCTGGGGCCCCCTCCTCTCAGGGGGCCCTGGGCTGCATGTGTCCCTGGGGCCCCCCTGGCTCAGCTGTTGGTGATTCACATTTGACACATTCTGACTCTCATCACTTTGACCAGTTGTTTTTGTGTTTTATGACCAACATCAGACTGAAAACATCCAGAATAACACAACTACAACAACACAACAACAACACAAACATATAAGAACAACACAAACATATAAGAACGACACAAACATAAGGGGAGGGGACAAGAGTTTTGAAATTGTAGACATTTTTTCTTCGTTTCTGGTGGATTTTAATGTGTCCAGTTGTGTGTTCAGTTGTGTGTTCAGTTGTGTGTTCAGTTGTGTGTTTCTTATATTTACATGATGTCGGGTCCTTGCTCCGGTGTAAACACAGAGCTGCCCTCACCTCTGCCCGACTCAAAAACAAACACAGCAGCAGAGATTTTACTACTGTAGATATAAAACAAATGTAATTGTTTTAGAGGGACATTTAGGCTGTAACACACCAGCCCTGAGTCACTAAAACTTCACATATTATATTATTTTCAGTATAAATGTAGGGCTCCTGGGGGCCCCCTGCTGGTCTCGGGGCCCTCAGTAGTTGCTCAGTCTGCCTGTAGTCTGGACCGGCCCTGGTGACACTTGGCTGTTATGTTGACGAGTTGACGTAAAAATGCTGTTCCACCTTGTGATGTCATGACGCTGCTCCTTTTACCTTTAGTTCCGCAGGTGTATGGAGTTTAAAAACACAATGGAGCACTTCCTGTTTTGATGATGACATCACAAGGTGGAACAGAGTGTAAACACAACTCCAGGTCTGTTTGTGACGAGGAAACAACATTAGAGCAGATCAGAAAACAGAGTAAAACGAGCTCTTTAAGTTTCTCATATGAAACATGCAGCTGTTGTATTTTGTCACAAATATCTGTTTTTACAATAGTTTTTTTGGAGGAAAAGCAGAATGTGCTCGTCTGTGGAGAAAAGTTGAGTAATGCAGCTTTAAGTGGAGGATCGTGATGTTCTGGTGCAGTTTGGCTTTTCAGAATGTTGTCTGTCTTTATCTGATCACTTCACATGTTGATTTGGGATGGACGTCTTTCCCAAACAACCGTTCCATTCCACTCATTCAACATTATCTGTGTGTGTGATGCTAACTGTAGGCACTGCTCTGTCTGACGCTCTGTTCGACTTTAATCTGAGCTTCGTTTTAACACAAGAAAGAACTGACTTATCTGAACCACAACAGGTGAGTTGCTTTGTGCAGTTAAATAAGTCCCTCTCAAATAACATTACAGCCACAAGCTAGCTAGCAGTAGCACTAGCATTAGCATTAGCCAACAGTTTTCATTAGCCACTCTCATGTTTTTGTGTAAAATTAAACTTCTAAACAGGAACATCAGCACTCGGATTGATCTCAGGCTCCTGAAAATGTGCCATTTAAATCCATTTCGCGGTAACAACTGAACATTCTGCCATAGACATACATGTAGAACCCCCCAGCGCGATGTGACAAAGTCTGGAAATATAATAATGTTGCTGCGGTTTGTTTTTATTTTTCATTATAAGCTGCGACTTGAATCAAACTTTCCTCCTTTCTTTCAGATAAATTATAACTTTTACAAACTTTTTTCCGTTCAAACGTGTTTAATGAAGCCGTTTGCGTCGTCGGAGGAGCCGCTGCTGCTGGAGGTGATGGAGTTTCTTCTTCGCGGTGACTTTTACAGATGGGGTTTGACGGGGGCAGTTGGCGGGGGGCCGTTGGCAGGGGCCAGTGGTGCAGCATATGGACGGAGGGAGAGGTATAGTGTATAAGCTTCTGCCAGCGCCGCCCGGCAGACAGAGAGGTCAGCCCCAAGAGCAGAGCGCCCGGGTCTGTGCCAGCGCAACGCCTCAACACGACAGAGGCGCCGTGTCTTAATCAGAGCTAATTACAACACAATCACATACCTGCTGCAGAGAGACAGCGGGAGGTCAAAGGTCAGAGCTCGTTTACGTGTTTGTTGTTTACTTTATGATACTTTATATATTCATCTGGAAACACTTATGGAAAGAGTAGTTTGTTTACTTATTTTTCTACATGTTAAAAGGCCATTTATTGTTATGTTTCAATAAAAAAAACAAGTCAAAAGAATCTGAACTACACCAGTCAAAAGTTTGGACCATAGACTGTTTCTGGCTCCAGTTCACTTTCTATTGAAAATCTGTCCCCTCTCTCTGTCTCTGCTGCGTCAGACTCATTTTGGTCTTAAATGTTCGTATTAACCCTCTACATGATCCTGGTGTTTATTTTATTTTATTTTTTTTGGTTATTTTGAGTTTTTTTTCTTTCTTTCTTTCTTTTATTTATTTGTATTATTATTATTATTATTATTATTATTATTATTATTATTATTATTATTATTATTATTATTTATTTATTTATTTATTTATTTTTTGCTCTGGGTAATGACCGAAAGGACAAGATCGCGGATACAAGCGGCTGAAATGGGCTTCCTCCGCAGAGTGGCCGGGCGCACCCTTAGGGATAGGGTGAGGAGCTCGGTCACACGGGAGGAGCTCGGAGTAGAGCCGCTGCTCCTACACGTTGAGAGGAACCAGCTGAGGCTCGGGCATCTGCTCAGGATGCCTCCTGGACGCCTCCCTAGGGAGGTGTTCTGGGCATGTCCCACCGGGAGGAGGCCCCGGGGAAGACCCAGGACACGCTGGAGGGACTATGTCTCTCTGGCCTGGGAACGCCTTGGGGTCCCACCGGAGGAGCTGGAGGACGTGTCCGGGGTGAGGGAAGTCTGGGAGTCCCTGCTTAGACTGATGCCCCCGCGACCCGGCCCCGGATAAGCGGAAGAAAATGGATGGATTTTTTTTTTTTTTTGTTATTTTGAGTTCATTTTTTAAAGAATTTTTTTATTTATTTAATTTTTTTACTCATTTTGCTAATTTGTGGGTTAAAAACCCCTTAGCATTCCGGGTCATTTTGGTGAAATTGCCTTTGTTCTGACCTCTCCAAATTAAAATAATCACCACTATTGAACCCTCAGTAGTAAATGCACAAGTTTGGGTCTTTGTAAAGGAAACACTTAGCACTTTAGAACTCGTGCAATACACACAGCACTTTAAAAGTTGTAGTAACCCTCCTGAGTTTATGTTTTTGACTTGGCTTCTGTCCTTTTTCTGTATTTGACTGTATTTTGTGTATGTGGTATTTTATGTTAAATGTCAACAGATGGAAACAGCCTGTGGCTAAAATCTGGCATATTTACATATGTATCTTATGTTCATTAATATGCACTGTCCCTTTTCTAAATAAATAAATAAATAAATAAACACCCTGTAGTTTTACCCACAGGCGTCAGAATCACTGTGAGTTTGTCTGCTGAGCATTTATACACTTTGGGGTGCAGATTGGCATTAGCTAATGCTAATGCTAATGATTACACATGATACACATTTGACCCACAATAGCAGAATAAACCACACTCACCGATCAGGAACAGCCTCCAGTCCATCCGCACATCAGGTCCTCTGCTCCTCAGTCCATCATGATCTTCACTCTGCTCCACGAACCGCTCCAGGTCCAGATGTCTCTAGTTTCACTTGTACAAACATCCACAGTGTCCTCGGTCGTGTACTTCCTTTGTTTTGTCCGTTTCGTCGTGTTTAAAACGCAAAACTGCTGCGTAAAATTACGCAATACGCGCGCGGGCCGTCGGAACGCTAAGTGGTGAAGTTGTCGTCGCTCAAGTGACGGAAATGTAACCGAGAGAATCCGGTCATTTTTCAAAATAAAAGATTTTTCAAAATAAACGATTGTTCAGACTCAGATAATAAATACAACGGACATAATTAACTACTTATTAATTACTGCTCTACATGATCCTGGGGTTTTTATTTCACTATTGTGTCTGTAAATCAAGATATGAACATTAATAACAGACAAATCTGGTCCTTCTTTCCCCGAGGTCGTTAGCGTTAGCAACATGTAACCCACGTGACCTAGATTGCCCCCACCCATGAACACACCGGTGAGTGTTTACCTGGCGCGCCCCCGTCACTTCCTGCTCTGGTTCTTGCTGCTCACTGTGGCTCGTGCTGGTCCTGCTCATCTGTCGATCAAAATCCGAATCAACTTGTTGCATTCTACACATTCAACCATCCGCTCAGTGAGTCTTGCTCTTGTTTTAATCGCTGTTCAATTGAGAAAAAAGCGCCACTCTAGTGCTACGCTAAACACGCTAATGCTAGCGCGTATGAAGAGTGCAACCTGATTTGCGTCAGTATTGATTAAATACAAACTAAATCAAGTTTTTACTTATGCCGAATTAAAGGCCAAACCTTTAAAGTCAAAGGACACTTTTAGTTTTCTGAGTCACCCTCGTTTTGATGTTTATTTGTTATTTTGATATGGGTGATTTGGCCAATGTAGCTACGTTTTGTTTGTTTGTTGCGCAACTTTAAAGAACTTTGATACATTTCATTTCAGTTAATGGCCTAAAACAGAGGAAGTTAACTTAAAGGTGCACTATGTTTTTTGGAAATGTGAAATTGATATTATCTAATGAATAATTTATAATATTGCAATTCATACTAATTGTAACTGTATGTATTAGTGTTTAGCTTATAGCCTGTAAGCTTCATAATGTGAGTTTAATTTGGGTTTTTCCTTTTTGACCATGTACAGGTCAGGTTTTTTCCCCCTTCAGTCTGATGATTCTAACTTCACCTGTGATGGCGAGCTGCCCATACACCACTCTGTGGGAGGAAATTGAACTCTTTTTCTCTGTCGCTGGATTTTATACAAACTTTGAAACTTGGTCTGAAAGACTTTGCTCACACACACACACACACACACACACACACACCCCCACACACACCCACACACACACACACACACACACACAAACTCATGGACTAAATATTCACATGAACAATCTGATTTCACGGGTCTGAAGTTGTCATTCATTTATTTTCTTTATTTTGATTGATCACATCTTCATTATTGTATATCTGTTTAATATAAATGTTGATTATTATTATAAGTATTATTGCATTTCTGACTATATATAGAAAAAAAATTAATACAATCATTCATATAATCAACTTTATTTTGTCTGTTCTTTCACTTACTGGCTCCCTACTGAATCTAGTCTGACATCTTTGCAGTCAGTCCACCTCGTCTATCACGCGTTACAAACAGGTTTGATTGGCAGCGTTGCTAAGCGCCCGCTCCCTGCTAAATCAGCGGTGTGTGCGGGAAGGGGCGTTGCCTTCAACAGCCTTGCTCCTGATTGGCTCTTTGGTTGCTATGTTACACACTTTGGACCCATCCTCTCCTTCAGTTTTTTGTTTTTGTTTTTTTACTGTTCTGACATTTTTATAAACACACAACACATCAAATTTATGAAATAAGATATGGAATTATGTCACAAAGAAAAATGATCAAATATGTTAAAACATTTTTAAATCTGTTGGAAAAAAATAATTAGAATTTTTTGAAAAAATATTTTTAATTCCAATCCTCAAAGTATCTGCCCTTTGCTTCATCAAAAAATATTCAGCAGATTTATTTTACTTTTTTTTTTTTACTACATAATTCCATATATCTTGCTGTATATATTTAATGTCTTCTGTTGGTGTATAAATGTATTAAATAGTAAAAATAAAGATTGAGAGGATGTGTCCAAACGTGTGACCGGTCGTGTGTGTCAGTCGTTTTTGTGTTATGTTGTGTGATTCTGTTTGAAACGTGTCAGGAGTTATGATCCAGTGTGTGAATGTGTGTGAATGTGTGTGTGGTTCCTTGATGCTTTGAGCCTTGGAGATCTAAAAGCGCCGTATTAAAAACATGACCATGACCGTTTCCTGGACACTCTGGTCGCTGAATCGCTCACTTTTCCACTGAAGCGACTGGTAAAACACACTTCTTTCCTCCAGACACAGACGCACTCACACTGTAGAAAAGCTGCCTCCATCTTTGAACTTTTACATAACGCCTTTGACTTTGGCCCCTGTTCAAACGGCTCTTCTCTGGCTCGCGCTCGCTGGCCCCTGAGCTCTTTATCTGCGGGTTTGTCGTTGGCTTCTCTGTCGACTTCCATGTTTGACTTTGTGGCTTGGCTCTTCCTGCTGAGAGGAGACTGTCGCTCCGCTCTGTGCCGGGCCCAATGCCGACCGCACACGGCAAATACAGTCTGCCGTGTCCAGGGGCGGCGCCAGGAGGTTTTAGCGAGAGGAGCTGAGGGGGGCCCTAAGGTCTTCAGTGGGGGCTCACTTAACATGTTCATTTAGAGCTTTTTTTTTAACAGTGGAGCGTCCCCCCCCTCTCCTGTTGTGTTTATGTTTGTGTCGCTGTTTAAGTGTTAGCCCCTGCAGCTTTTATTTATCTTTCTTTTTTTTTTATATTTATTTTTGTTGCCATTTGAACCCTTTTTATTTTTGTTTAAACATTAGTACCTGTAGTAATGTTTTATTAATTTGTTTTTGTAGTTTCATTTTGAATTTTTTAGCTGCCATTTGAATCCTTTTTTTAATTTTTTTTTTAATGTTAGCCTCGGTAGCAATGTTTTATTTATTTACTTTTGTTGTCTCATTGTGAATACTTTAGCTGCCATTTGAACCCCTTTTATTTTTTATTTTTGTTTAAACATTAGTACCTGTAGTAATGTTTTATTTATTTTTGTAGTCTCATTTTGAACATTTTAGCTGCCATTTGAATCCTTTTTTAGTTTGTTTTTTTATTTATTTTTTATGTTAGCCTTGGTAGCAATGTTTTATTTATTTATTAATTTTGTCTCATTTTGAATATTTTAGCTGCCATTTGAACACTTTTTAGTCAAGATTAGATGTGCGTCGGGATAAAAATCTTCTGGGGAGCTATAAGGGAGTATTATCCATTCTCAGGGGGGTTGAGGCCCCCTCGAGCCCCCCCTGGTGCTGCCCCTGCTGATAGATATAAATTTTTATCTTTATTCATACAGGAAAACCTCAAAGAAAACATCCAAACCTCTCCTCATGAGCGCCCCCTTCAGACACAAATGCCACACTTTGTTTTCCTGATGGATTTTGATTCAAACTCATCTCTCGGGAGACGACAGCGGCTCAGTCGGTCACGTTCAAACTGAAAAAAAACGTCATTATTCAAACGTTTAAATCCAGTGACCCACAGGTTGCTGGTTCGATTCCAGCTCCTACACGTGATTACTGTTGTGTCCCTGGGCAGAACACTTTGAGTGGCTTGAAGGTGGAAAAGTGCTGTGTAAAATGTGACTGTTCACCATTTTGAATATGTTCCCAGCTCATTTTTCCGCTTGTTACTGAGGAAGAATCTCATTTTCCGTGCGACTGGTGCAAAATGTGTCGATATAAAGTGGATAATGTCGACTTTAATGAATCTTTTAACGTTTAACGGGCGTTTTACACATTTTAAACACATACTTTCTGTGACATAACCGTAGAACTCCACAGATCTATACGTTTTACAAATGGCGTCGCTGTAACATCTGCCCCCCCCTCGGCCTCGCGAACTCATTTACTCGGTCGACAATCAAAGCCAGTTGGTTTTGAGCGGTGTCAGGACAGTTTCGCTCTCGTGGGGAGTCTCCAAACGGCGGGCGCACTGGCACGGCGTCAAACACTCGGCGCGAACGGGGTTTTTTTTTACGGCCTCGCGCTGAACGCCATCTGTCAGTCACTGTGGGAGGACACACACGTGCACTTTCTGTCCACGCAAAGCTGTGTTTATGTTTCACCAGAACGAGCCCGTGTGTGTCCAACGACCGGCCACGTTTACTCTGCAGAGTTTACACGATAAAAAAAGATTTACAAATGTCAAGTCCAACTGTGGTGGAAGGTAACGAAGTACAAGTAGTAAAAGTACTTCAGTAGAATGTTTAAGTATCTGTACTTTTACTTGAGTACATTTGAGAGCAGTATCTGGACTTTCTACTCCACTACATTTTATAACAGGTGAGTGTTTTTAACGTGTTCAGAATTTGAGCAAAAGTAAAATAAACAAATTTAAAAAAAAAAAAAAGATCTATTCAAATTCAGCAAAAATCTCCACATTTGAAGCTTTAAAGACTCAAAATCTGTGAAAAATAATTTAGCTTTTTACTCTTTAAGTACATTTTTAAACAGGTACTTTAATACTTTTACTTAAGTAGATTTTTTCACGTGATACTTTTACTTTTACTTGAGTATTTCTTTACTCTAGTTCAAGGATTTGAGAAAATAAATGATAAATATTTAATTGAAGTGTATTTTATTTTTTTTTAAGATTATTGTGATCCTGATTGTCTGTAAACCCTCAGTCGTCTGATCCACAGCAAAAGACGAACTTTAAATCTGTAACTGGACAAATCGTAGGAGTGAACAGGTCAAATACGAGTCAGGTTTGTGGAGTTGCAAACCCGCTCACAGTAAAGACGCAGGTTTTGTCAAGTTTTTCAGGGCAATTAAAACCAAAATGAATAAAATCTATTACTTTAGACAATGTCGTGGCTAAAACGTTACACACTGTAGCTACGGTCCACTGGGTCAGAACCTCTCGACATAAAAACAGCTTCTGCCCCTCAGCTGTTTGTCTCATGAACACTTTATAATATCTGCACTAAACTGAACACTTTATAATATCTGCACTAAACTGAACACTTTATAACACCGGTCACTTTAATACGTCATGTTTGCCTGTTGTTCTGATGTTGTTGTACATATCTATTTTATTTTTAAGCATAGCAAGCTTTTTTTTTTTTTTTAGCTTTATGTATGCCCTTATTTGTATTTAAAATAGCTATATTTCTACTTTTTAAAATTATTATTATTATTATTATTATTCAGTGTTTTATGTTGCACTTTATCACCGAAGAAAGTTCCTAGTTTGTGACCTGTGTTCACTGAAAATGGCAATAAAATCTAATGACACTTGCACAGTCACCACAATAAAAGTGGGACTAAGCCTGGACTAAGCCTGGACTAAGCCTGGACTAAGCCTGGACTAAGCCTGGACTAAGCCTGGACTAAGCCTGGACTAAGCCTGGACTAAGCCTGGACTAAGCCTGGACTAAGCCTGGACTAAGCCTGGACTAAGCCTGGACTAAGCCTGGACTAAGCCTGGACTAAGCCTGGACTAAGCCTGGACTAAGCCTGGACTAAGCCTGGACTAAGCCTGGACTAAGCCTGGACTAAGCCTGGACTAGGACTTTCCCTGACACTGATATAAACATGAATAAATCTGCATTTGAGTCGTGTGGATGTTCAGTTTATACATGTGTAAAAGTAAAAACAAAACAAAAAAAAACAATCCATACAGTGGCTCTTTGGGGGTTAAAGGTCGTGACCCCTGCTCTAGCATCTGCACTTTTACTCAACACACTTCTTCTGCCGTTTGTGTTGTCGCTGTAAAAAAGTGCGACTGTGACATCAGAGTTTGAGGTGAAACTTTGAAAAGACGGATGAGGCGTGTTTGAGGCGGGGTCCATAAGGTGGGACAGATCGCCGTGTTACTAATGCGACGCAGATGTGCTCGGGGGGGATCCATTACAGCCGCGCGGTCGTAGGTGGTGAAAAATACTTCGTCTGCCGCTTTTCATATTTTTAAAGCGACAGAGACGGATCGGCGAGCGCAGCTGTTTAAGTGAAGACGATGGATTTGAGTTTAAAGTTTGTTCCTCGTGACACGTGGCAGCTCCGCGTCTGTGAAACACGACTTTTTTTTACGATACATGGGTTTTTAAAATGGAAACAGCCATCGAAATGTCATTATCCCCGTCGATAGAGCTCAAACATTTTAATGCAAACACTAATCATGAATTTATTTACGCCAAATGGGATCAATCTTTTTGTTGTATTTTTCACATATTTTTGGACTTTTTCTTACACTAAACTTGGACTTATATGAACTATTTCAGATAAATCAAGTCCGTCAGCCTTTCCCTCGTCTTTGTGCTTTGGGTCGTCACAGTTTGTGGGTGAAGTGTCCTGCTCAACGGCACAACGTCACCGTCCAACCTCATTTACGTTGAGAAATATTTACTTAAATCTCCGATATCACACAAAACTGACTCTTCGTGAGGTTTAAATCATGTTTTGGACTTGTGTTTTGTTCCATTTATTATCAGTCTGTAACATCTGCAAAGCTCAAAACGCGACGTTCCACCTTGTGATGTCATCAAGTGGTAGTTTTCAGATGAGAGCAGTGCATTATGGGACCTGTCTCACCTCAGTCCTGTGCCTCTGTCAGACTCACATCCACCTCAGTCACTGTGAGCCTCCAGCAGAGGAGACGCCTGAAAGATCAGGTTCTCCTCCTTCTCCTGTCCTCTTTGCCTCTTCTCCTGCTTTCCTTTCTTCCTCTCCTCCCACCTTGTCTCTCCTCCTCCTCCTGCTTTATCTCTTCTCTCCTGCTCTCCTCTCTGTCTCCCTCTCCTCCTCCTCTGTATTTCTCCTCCTTCCCCTCCTGCTCTTGTCCCTCTCTTTATTCCTCCTCTCTGTCTCTTCTCTCCTGCTCTCCTCTGTCTCTTTCTCGCTCCTTCTCCTCTCTGTCTCTCCTCCTCCTGCACTTTTCTCTCTCTCCCCCTCTGCATGTCCTCCTCTTCTCTGTATTTCTCCTCCTCCTGCTCTTGTTTCTCTCTCCTCCCCTCCTCCTCCTTTCCTCTCTGGCTCTCTTCCTCCCGCTCTTGTCTCTCCTCTCTCCTCTTCCTCCTTCCCCCTCTGTCCCTCTGCCTCCCCTTTTCCTCCTCTCCTCATCCTCCTCCTCTTCTCTGTATTTCTCCTCGTCCTGCTCTTGTTTCTCTCTCCTCCTCCCTCTCCTCCTCCTCCGTCGTCCTGATGGACAAAAGCCGTGTCCGTTGTCTCAGTATACTGCCTGTGCAGATGAGGCTGGTTGTTAATGGCTCTGGCAGAGTCGCTCTTATGATGGAAATATGTTTTCTGTTTTGGCAGAACGGGTCAAACATTACGAGCGGAATCAGCTGAGGGACGGCGGGTTATGGGACGGGCGGGGGGTCCCCGGGGGCCCGCCTCAGGCCGGTGCGGGACAGAGGGACCCTGCACCTGCTTCACTAACTACATCTAAACACAGGCTGGTCCCACGAGCTCCATGAGTCCAGCCCCAAACGCTTTTGTCCCACAGAGACGTGACCCTGGACATGGGGACACTTATTCTGACCATTTCTGACCACGGCGACTTTTCTTTTTTTTGTCTCTCCACCTCTCCTTTGTCTCTCGTCCTTTTTCTCTCTCCTCCTCTCCTCTATCACTCCTCCAGCTCCTCTTTCTCTGTATCTCTCCTCCTCTCTGTCTCTCCTCCTCCTCCTCCTCTTTCTATCTCATTTATTTTATCCTTCATTTATTTTCTGACCACAGAGACATTTATTTTTCTGACCATTTCTGACCATGGGGACATTTATTTCCTTGTCTCTCGCCATCTCTCCTCCTTTCTCTCCTTCTCTCCTTTATCTCTCCTCCTCCTCTTTCTCTTTCTCTGTTTAATCCTGGTGTTTTCCAAAACTTTTCTTAAAAACTGATCCAAGTGTCCAAACTGAATTTAAGCTCATTAGAAATCCTGAAAATGCAACACCTCCATTAAAATCCTGTGTAAGTGTTTTGACACATGGTCCAATCAGAGCAGTGCATTCTGGGTGTTCAGTTCATCCAGACTCATGCTCCATGTTTAAAACAGACGAGGACGAGACGAGTTTTAAAGTTTTAAAAAGAGCCACGCCAGCGTCTCATCTGTGACTGAAGCGTTTTCACTCACTTTTATTCAGCGGGACAAAAAAAGTATTTATTCAGCCGCCGCTTGTGCGAGTTCTGCCTCTTAAAAAAGACGAGAGAGGCCTGTAATTTAATTTAAATCATAGTTACACTTCAGCTATGAGAGACAGAATGGAGGGAAAGAATCCAGGAAATCACACAGACCTGTGACTTCTCCTTTAAGAGTCCCCTCTGTCCTCCACTCGTCCCCTGTTTGAACTCGTCCTCAGTATAAAAGACACATGTCCACAACCTCAAACAGTCAGACTCCAAACTCCACTATGGACAAGAGCAAAGGAACCACAAACAAAACTGTAGACACCAGGCCCCGAACACTCAATCTGCAACAGGTAAGAAGGAAATCACCTGTGGAGCGATTATTAGAAAATGGAAGACGAGACACTGATAATGTCCCTCGATCTGGGGTCCACAAAGATCTCACACCAGAACCACACGGGGCGACCGAGTGAACGACCTGCAGAGGGACCAAAGTAACAAAGGGACCATCAGTAACACACTACGCCGCCAGGGACTCAAATCCTGCAGTGTCCCCCTGTTTAAGACGGGACATGTCCAGGCCCGTCTGAAGTTTGACAGAAGCATTTGGATGATCCAGAAGAGGATTGGGGGAATGTCACATGGTCAGATCAAACCAAAATACAACCGTTTGGTAACTCAATTTGTCGTGTTTCCACCCCTATTATGAATCATGGGGGTGGAAACATCATGCTTTGGAATTGTTTTTCTGCAAAGGGACCAGGACGACTGATCCGTGTAAAGGAAAGAATGAACGGGGCCGTGTATCGTGAGATTTTGAGTGAAAACCTCCTTCCATCAGCAAGGACACTGAAGATGAAACGTGTCTGGGTCTTTCAGCGAGACAATGATCCCAAACAAGGAGAAGCATTTGACCCAGTCTCCAGATCTCAACCCCACAGAAGATCTTTGGAGGGAGTTGAAAGTCCGTGTTGCCCCAAAACATCACAGCTCTAGAGGAGATCTGCAGGAGGAACGGACCAAACTACAGCAACAGAGAAAACCTCAGACAGAAAACGACCTGTCACTGCAACAAAGGAATAAAACAAAGTATGAGATGAACTTTTGTTATTGACCAAAAACTTATTCTCCACCATAATTTGCAAATAAATTCATAGGATTAAAAACAGCTTTATGTTTGTTTCACTGATCAGAAGAAAACATCTCACCTGCTTCACCACAAGAGCTGAGTTTTATATTTTTCTCACTAATTACCTGCAGTTTGAGCCTAAATTAAGCACTGCAGTGTACTCCTTTGATTTGAGTAAAGTAACTGTTTAGTTTCTTCTATTTTATTTAGTTGTTTTGCTTGTTTCAAATCCGTCTGGGTAAAGCGCTGGTCTTTTACCTTCGGTCTGGTCTCGTTCCACCTCACTCTGTTTTTAAATGATTATAAACGGGGCGGTGATTTAGAGGCCGGTGTTTTGTTTGGGCCTTGTTAGCGTGTGTCCTAGCCTCAAAAGAAGTGTCCACAAAGGCCGTCCCTCTGAAGAGTGTGCACGCTCACTGACTCCTATGGTAACAGGTGTGCGCTGCGTGGAAGGAGGCGCACTTCATCAAGACTCTGAAAAGACTCCTGACATCTACAAGTCCAGTCCACCCTCCATGTCTTAAAAGGACACGCGATTTATGAGCGAATTTTAATAATAATAATAATAATAATAATACAACATGTGACTTTATAGAGCTGTTTGGGCTCACAGAGACGATTCAGGAACAGAAGACGACAGAGAGGAGGTGAGGAGGGAGTGAGGAGGTGCTGTTTTAGTAATGAAAATACATGTGACTTCCATAGAGATGTTTGGACTCACAAAGACGATTCAGGAAGAACAGAAACAGAAGATGGTGTGAAGGGATCGAGTGAGAAGGTGAGGAGGAGGTGCTGAGGAGGAGGTGCTGAGGGGGTGCTGAGGAGGAGGTGCTGAGGAGGAGGTGCTGAGGGGGTGCTGAGGAGGAGGTGCTGAGGGGGTGCTGAGGAGGAGGTGCTGAGGGGGTGCTGAGGAGGAGGTGCTGAGGGGGTGCTGAGGAGGAGGTGCTGAGGGGGTGCTGAGGAGGAGGTGCTGAGGGGGTGCTGAGGAGGAGGTGCTGAGGGGGTGCTGAGGAGGAGGTGCTGAGGGACTGAGGAGGAGGTGCTGAGGGACTGAGGAGGAGGTGCTGAGGGACTGAGGAGGAGGTGCTGAGGGACTGAGGAGGAGGTGCTGAGGGACTGAGGAGGAGGTGCTGAGGGACTGAGGAGGAGGTGCTGAGGGACTGAGGAGGAGGTGCTGAGGGACTGAGGAGGAGGTGCTGAGGGACTGAGGAGGAGGTGCTGAGGGACTGAGGAGGAGGTGCTGAGGGACTGAGGAGGAGGTGCTGAGGGACTGAGGAGGAGGTGCTGAGGGACTGAGGAGGAGGTGCTGAGGGACTGAGGAGGAGGTGCTGAGGGACTGAGGAGGAGGTGCTGAGGGACTGAGGAGGAGGTGCTGAGGGACTGAGGAGGAGGTGCTGAGGGACTGAGGAGGAGGTGCTGAGGGACTGAGGAGGAGGTGCTGAGGGACTGAGGAGGAGGTGCTGAGGGAAGTGTACATATAAAGTGTATAAAGAGTATATTTAAAATGTATATGTAAAGTGTGTGTATAGTGTATGTGTAAAGTGAATATATGAAGTGTGTTACTCTTTCATGTGGTGTATCAGAGTACAGTTACTTGAGTACAGGTCAGTACTTTATGTCCAGGCTCAAACTGCAGGTCACTGATGGGTCAAACTGACCCCAGCTCCTGTGGTCAGATGTTTTATTCGTCTGCAGCGTCTTTACTCTGCAATTTAAATGTAAAAGTAAAAGTATTCTAAGTATTCAGAATACTGTACTCTGATTGGACTATGTACCAGAATACTTCACTAAATACATTGTACTGCAGTATTCAGTATTCATGTGTTCTGTTACTACATTTTCAAAGTTTTCTCCCTGACCCAGGTCCATTAGTCAAATAAAATGAACTGAGTGATTTTGATCAGAACTTTGTCCAAATCTGAAAAAAATGAAGCAGAATTTATGACTGATTTATTTTAACTAAATAAAAACCTCATTTACATGTGTGTATTTGTGCTGTTATTGTGTGTTTGTGTTCATTTGTGTTGGGTGTGTGTTCGTGCCTCTCTTGTCTTTGTTTAACTCTGTCTCTAATTAACCAGAATTAAGTGTTTCTGTCCCATTGAAGACTCCGTTTCCTTTGAGCCGCACAGAAAAAACCTCAAGTAAAATGAAGTAAAGACTCGACGATTAACTCACAAACTACAGCCTCCCCCGAAACAGAAGAGTCCAGAGATGAAAAGACCAGGGCCTCCGCACACACACACACAACTACACACAACTACACACAACTACACACACACATACAACTACACACACACCCACACACAGCCTCCACACAACTACACACACACACACACCTACACACACACCCCACTACACACACATACATACACACCCCTGCACACAGCCTCCGCACAACTACACACAACTACACACAACTACACACACATACAACACACACACAGCCTCTGCACAACGACACACAACTACACATACACACAACTACACACAACTACACATACACACAACTACACACAACGACACACAACTACACACACACACACACACACACACAGCCTCATCTCTTCACATTCCCTCTGGCCGCTCTCGCTCTGAGCTCATTCCTAAAGACAAAAAGAAAAGACTTCAGCTCTGCCCCAAATCAAACACAAACACTGAGCTCCACACACTGAGCTCCACACACCGAGCTCCACACACCGAGCTCCACACACCGAGCTCCACACACTGAGCTCCACACACTGAGCTCCACACACTGAGCTCCACACACCAGCTCCACACTCCAGCTCCATCACGTGACACAGTCCGTGTTTAATCCGCGCTCATTTACGGCCGCGGGTCTCAGTTTAATCCCGCGCCTCTGATTCTTCCTCTTTTTCCCCCGTGAACAATTAACGTGTAATCTCCACACACACACGTTCTGTCCGCGCAGAGAGGAGCGAGCACCCGAGGGACCCGCGCGCACAGACCGCTCTGGTGCGCGGGGACGCGCTCGGCTCCATTAACGCGCGTGACGCGGGTCCCTCTGCGCCGAGTCATTTGACTTTTACCAAAAACAGTTTTCTCTGCAGGAAAATGTCTCTGAGCTGCGCGTGGACGTAGACCACAGAGGAACAGCCCCACAGAGGAACAGCCCCACAGAGGAACAGACCCACAGAGGAACAGCCCCACAGAGGAACAGCCCCACAGAGGAACAGCCCCACAGAGGAACAGACCCACAGAGGAACAGACCCACAGAGGAACAGACCCACAGAGGAACAGACCCACAGAGGAACAGACCCACAGAGGAACAGACCCACGCGCCTTTACGCAGCGCCCAAACACGGAGAAAACGCGCTCTATAAATGTGCACGCGCGGACTCGTGCTCTCTGTGTGTTTATATTATTATTATTTTTTATTATTTTTTATTATTATTTCTCTGATTCATTCTATATTTTTAGAAACATAAAAATGTGATGTTCGATGCGCTTCAATAAAAGGCCTTTTTGTTTTAGGCCTTTGGAAAAATGAGCGGAGAAAAGAAACAGAAGAGTTTGATAAATGTGAAGACGTGACCACAGGATGAGACAGACTGAGGGACACAGAGACACTGAGGGACACATGGGGACACACTGAGACACAGGGGGACACACTCAGACACAGGGGGACACAGGGGGACGGGACAGCGGCGCAGCTGAGGCACAAAAGAGGAAACTTAGATTTGATGATAATCTGCATTTTATTGAAATATTCTCCGGGCGATAATAAATATCATTCATCAACAATGTACAAAAATAAAGACACTGGTCTGTGGAGTCACGGGTCATGCGGGTCATGCGGGTCACTGCTGTTTACAACATGCGGGTCCATAAAAGAGTCACAGCAGCGCCACAAACCTGGACCCGAGCAGCAGAGTCCAGAGCCTGGTCCACACCGGGTCCAGACCGGGTCCAGACCGGATCCAGACCGGGTCCAGACCGGGTCCAGACCAGGTCCAGACCGCATCCAGACCGGGTCCAGACCGGGTCCAGACCAGGTCAACACCGGGTCAACACCGGGTCCAGACCAGGTCCAGACCGGGTCCAGAAATACACTAGACCAGGTCCACACACACACAGACACCTCCAGACCCACCAGACCAGGTCCAGGTCCAGACCAGGTCCAGGTCCAGACCGGGTCCACACACAGCTCCAGGTCCACACAGAGACACTGCTCCAGACCGGGTCCACATTTACCTCTGGCAAAATTATAAGTCCTTGTTACAAGGAAAAATACACTTTTTCTTTTAGTCAAACCAAGAAAACACACACCCAGCAACACACACAGCAACACACACAGCAACACACACAGCAACACACACAGCAACACTCCCAGCATGCAGCGCTGCCCGCTCCCTGTACATGTTCTGTACATGTTCTGTACATGTTCTGTACATGTTCTGTACATGTTCTTAATGTTCTATATAAACCTCACACAGAGTCTCGTGTTATTTCATAGAGTCTTTACTGTCCGTGAGGCGCGTGAGGCCGCTGGAGGAGATGGGGATGTGCGCGGGCGGCTGGCAGATGGCGCACGGACACGGGAGACCGGCCCAGTGCTGGAACCCCGAGCCCAGCGGCAGCGCGGGAGGAGCGGGGGCCGAGCCCTTCATCAGGGAGTGCGGGGGTCTCATAGAGGCCAGTCCCGGGATGGAGCCGGGCAGAGACCCGGAGGCGGAGCCGGAGAGCAGCGGGTGAACCTGATGCGCCGCCGCCGCCGCCGCCGCGACCGCCGCGGCCACGGGCCCCGAGTGTCCCCCGGAGTGAGTCCCGGACACCGTCCCGCAATGGAAGGCGGAGTGCTGCCCCCCGTAGATCTCCCCCACGAGCCGCTTCATCTCGTCCAAGGAGCTCGTGAGCATCAGGATGTAGTTCCGCGCGAGGAGAAGCGTCGCGATCTTTGACAGTTTCCTCACGGAGGGCCCGTGCGCGTAGGGCATGACCTCGCGCAGTCCGTCCATGGCCAGGTTCAGGTCGTGCATGCGTTTGCGCTCGCGGCCGTTGATCTTGAGGCGCAGCTGGTACATCTCCTCTTCTGTCACCTGTTTCTTCAGTTTGTATTTGCTGCTGTTCTTGCCGTCCCCGGAGCGCGCGTGCTCGGGGGTCATCTTGTGGCTGTTGGAGGTGGAGGAGACGGAGGAGGCCACGTGGTGGTGCGGCAGGTGGTGGTGCTCGCGTAAGAACATGTCATCCATGTCCGGGGAAGATGCTCTGCTGCTCGCGCTCGAGTCTGAATTCATTTTATGCGCGCGTGGGGTCCTCCCTCTCTTTTCTCTCTCTCCCGTGTCTGTGGAGCGCGCGGCTGTTCCACGGGCCTCTGTGTCACTGTGTCTGCGCCGGAGCCTCGTGCACAGCCTATTTATACGCGCGCAGACTCGGCGCGCTCCTATTCGGCCGCGGGTGAAGGGTGGACGGGGAAGGGGCGGTGGGACTGTCCCATTCACTGCTTTATCAGCGCGCGGTCGGGGGCGCACTCCTCCGCGCGCTCTGCTTTCTCTTTTCTTTTTTTCTTCTTTACGTTAAAAACACGATGATGTGGTTTTACAGACGCGTCTTCTCCGTTTCACAGGCGACATTTTGTGTGAGATTTGTCCAAAGTGTCTGAGGTCAGTGTCTGTTCTTCTGTTTAAAGTGTTTGATTTGACAGAAAACACATTTGTGTTGAACGACCTGCACAAATAAAACAGCTTCTGTTTATCTGTTTATCTGTTTATCTGTTTATCTGTTTATCTGTTTATCTGTTTATCTGTTTATCTGTTTATCTGCTCCAGAGTGAAAGAGACAAAACTAAACATCATGTCACAAATGTGTTTTTTTCTTTTTGCTGCAGCAACAAGAGGAGCCGAGACAGAGACACGCGCCACAGAAGGTACAAGTGAAAATAATAATAATAATAATAATAAATAAATAATATAATAATAATAATAATAAATAAACATAATAATAATAATAATAAATAAACATAATAATAATAATAATAATAATAATATCAAATGAAATATAATAAAAAAGTAATAAAATAATAATACAATTAATAAAAAATAATAAAAATATAAACTAATACAAATAATACAAATACATCATGTTAGTCATTGAGCACATATTAAAATGAGTGAACAAGTGAGTGCACAAGGTACCATTTAATAATAATAATAATAATTAAAACTGCAAGCAGTGATAAAGGCCCTCGCCACCCCTTGCCACCGCGGGGTACACGCCACCGCGGAGATCCTGCCTTTCGTTCCCGCTTACATCGCTCCTCCCCCCAAAATGAGCGACTGAGTAATACTACTCCATTCATTCCAATGAGAGCATTGATGACATTGTCACGCCTGTACGGTTGGAAATAGAGACATGACTTCATTGGCTTTTTTGTTCAGTATGATGAGAGGAATATGTGTACCAAATTTCAATGGTCTATGACAAAGTAATAATTTTTCGTCCTTGTTGACCAAAACCCATGTATTTCAATGAGAAATGTCAGACGTTGCCATGGCAACACCTTTGAAAATAGAGGTATGGTGTCATTGACCTTTTTGTTCAGTATCGCAATAGCGATATTTATTCCAAATTTCAAATGTTTGTGACAAAGTAATTTTTTTACGTGCCATTTAAAATTTCAAGGGGGCGCTGTGGAGCAATGTAATATTTGACATATGTGAATTGCATATCTATGCACTCAGATCAAGATTTTGAACAAAACGTATATTAATGCCGGGAATTAGGACACTGCATGTTTGAGTTATGGGCCATTGAAAACTTCAAAATATTGCTTTTTTCTTTGATTGGTGGCCACACCCACATTTTATGATGTAGAAAAATCAAAGACAGCTCATTATAATCCCACATGGGTCTAGTTCATTTTGACCAATTTGCAAGTTTGTTGAATAAAAATCCACGACATAAAAAATCCAAATGTGAGAGTTAAAATTGTGGAAAAATGGGGTTCCGCCCACAATGGCCGACTTCCTGTAGGGTTTAGGGCGGGGTCATAATATATTTTTTTACTTGTCTTGACATGTTCTATGTTTGTACCAAATTTCATTTGTCTACGATGAAAAAGGTCTCTCATTGCCGCAATGTATTTCAAATTTTGAGGTGGCGCTATTGAGTCATTTTGTTACGTAAATTTTTTTGCACATCAAAATACAACATTTCTTGCCAATCTTGAATTTCAGGCCATAGTTTGATGAGTGTAGAGCATCTATTTAGTCTACAACAAAGTCCAGTACTCTGAACCCCATTCATTTCAATGGCACATTTATTATGTTACCACGGCAACATAGTTGCAAATAGAGGTATGATCTCATTGACTTTTTTTATCAGTATGTCAAGGAGGATGTATGTGCAAAATTTCAAATGTTTATGTCAAACTTTGCAAAAACAATGCATTGGAGTTTTAGGGGGCGCTACCGAGACATTTTTCAAAATTTTTATAAACGCAGGTAAAAATAAAATTTTTTTCACCAGTCTTGAATTTTGGGTGCAATAAAATTGACTTTTCGTTAACGTTCAGGGGGGCAAAAATGACTTCAAAGCGGTAAGTATAATAATAATAATAATAATTAAAACTGCAAGCAGTGATAAAGGCCCTCGCCACCCCTTGCGACCGCGGGGTACACGCCACCGCGGAGATCCTGCCTTTCATTCCCGCTTACATCGTTCCCCCCCAAAATCAGCGACTGAGTAATACTACTCCATTCATTCCAATGACAACATTTATCACATTTTCACGCCTGCACGGTTGGAAATAGAGGTATGTGTTCATTGGGTTTTTTGTTCAGTATGATGAGAGGAATATGTGTACCAAATTTCAATGGTCTATGACAAAGTAATTATTTTTCATCCTTGTTGACCAAAACCCATGTATTTCAATGAGAAATGTCAGATGTTGTCATGGCAACACCTTTGAAAATAGAGGTATAGTGTCATTGACTTTTTTGTTCAGTATCGGAATAGGGATGTCCATGCCAAATTTCAAATGTTTGTGACAAAGTAATTTTTTTGTGTACCATTTAAAATTTCAAGGGGGCGCTGTGGAGCAATGTAATATGTGATATGTGTAAATTGCATATCTATGCACTCAAAATAAGATTTTAAACAAAACGTATATTAATGCCGGAAAATAGGACACAGCATGTTCAAGTTACGGACAATTTAGAATTTCAAAAAACGTCTTTTTTCTTTGAAGGCTGGCCACACCCACATTTTATGATATAGAAAAATCCAAGACAGTTCCATATAATCCCACATGGGTCTAGTTCATTTTTACCAATTTGCAAGATTCTTGAATGAAAATCCAAGGCGCAAAAAATCCAAATGTGAGAGGTAAAATTTTGAAAAAATCGGGTTCCGCCCACAATGGCCGACTTCCTGTAGGGTTTAGGGTGGGGTCATAATATAATTTTTTACTTGTCTTGACATGTTCTATGTTTGTACCAAATTTCATTTGTCTACGATGAAAAAGGTCTCTAATTGCCGTAATGTATTTCAAATTTTGAGGTGGCGCTATTGAGTCATTTTGATATGTTAATTTTTTTGAACATCAAAATACAAAATTTTTTGCCGATCTTGAATTTCAGGCCATAGTTTGATGAGTGTAGAGCATCTATTTAGTCTACAACAAAGTCCAGTACTCTGAACCCCATTCATTTCAATGACACATTTATTATGTTACCACGGTGACATAGTATCAGACAGAGGTATGTTCTCTTTGGCTTTTTTGTTCAGTTTGCCAAGCCAAATGTCCATGCCAAATTTCAGATGTTTACGTCAAAGTAATTTTTTTGGTCCAATTCAAAAGTTCAAGGGGGCGCTGTGGAGCAGAAAAAAATCTGACATATGTAAATTGTATAACATTTTGTGTAGATCAAGATTTTAAACAAAATGTATATTAATGCCGGGAAATAGGACACTGCATGTGTGAGTGATGCACATTTTAACACTTCAAATTATTGATTTTTTTTTTGCAGGCTGGCCACACCCACATTTTATGATGTAGAAAAATCAAAGGCAGCTCCCTATAATCCCACATGGGTCTAGTTCATTTTGACCAATTTGCATGTTTCTTGAATGAAAATCCAAGGCGCAAAAAATCCAAATGTGAGAGGTAAAATTTTGAAAAAATGGGGTTCCGCCCACAATGGCCGACTTCCTGTAGGGTTTAGGGTGGGGTCATAATATAATTTTTTACTTGTCTTGACATGTTCTATGTTTGTACCAAATTTCATTTGTCTACAATGAAAAAGGTCTCTCATTGACGTAATGCATTTTGATTTTTGAGGTGGCGCTAATGAGTCATTTTGAAAGAATAATTTTTTTGAACATCAAAATAATAAATTTTTCACCAAACTTGAATTTTGGGTCCAATAAAATTGAGTTTTCGTTAACGTTCAGGGGGTCAAAAATGACTTCAAAGCGGTAAGTATAATAATAATAATAATAATAATAATAATAATAATAATGGAAAATTTTTTTCCACCCATTATTTTTCTCCTAAACCATAACAACTACAGTCATGTGACTTTCTCACATTGTGCCCCATCACAAATAAGGCCCCTGTGATTTTTTTCACACGTCCACGTCAAAGCGTTTGTGTTCTACGAATTTTTGAAAATGAAATTTGAAGAGGGCACTAGAGAGCCATTTTGTGAGAGAGTGCCTTGATTTGCATATCATTCCGTTCAGCTCACAAATGTGCATAAATGCTGTATTAGCGTTTTCCCAACAAAAAATGTGTGAAAGAGAAATATTTTATTGAAATATTCCAAAATTTGTGATTTTGTTGAAAATTCACCCTGACCACACCCAAAGTCATAATCAAAATGTAACTGATAATCTTTAATCACACATGGGTTTAGTGGGATTTGACCAAATTTGACGTGTTTCTAATGAAAACTGTGCGAGAAAATGTCCTGAATGCGAGGGTGTGCACTTTTGTCGTTCACGGGTTTGATCCAATATGGCCGACTTCCTGTACATATTAGGGCGGGACCATAATATAATTTTTGTCATGTCCCGACATGTACTATTTTTTGATGTGAGTTTCAGATTTTTACGTTGACTTTTTTCCGAGTCAGGCTCCCATTGGCCCCATGAAAATGAAAGTTTGAGGTGGCGCTACCGAGTCGTCTTTCGATATTTTTTCTCGGGGTCTTTTGTGACAATTAGAGCTCGTCGAGTTCTAATTTTTGACACCACTCACTGCCATGTCGGGGCGTGTTTACTACTTGATTTTTGCCATTTTCCACACTCCGGACGCGGTTTTAATGAGTCCCTCGCCGGGACGGAGTCCCAGGCTCGGGCCTAATAATAATGGAAATTTTTTTTCCACCCATTATTTTTCTCCTAAACCATAACAGCTACAGTCATGTGACTTTCTCACATTGTGCCCCATCACAAATAAGGCCCCTGTGATTTTTTTCACACGTCCACGACAAATCGATTGTCTTCTACGAATTTTTGAAAATGAAATCTGAAGAGGGCGCTAGAGAGCCATTTTGTGAGAGAGTGCCTTGATTTGCATATCATTGCGTTCAGCTCACAAATGTGCATAAACGCTGTATTAGCATTTTCCCAACAAAAAATGTGTGAAAGAGAAATATTTTTTTGAAATATTCCAAAAATTGCGATTTTGTTGAAAATTCACCCTGACCACACCCAAAGTCATAATCAAAATGTAATTGTTAATCTTTAATCACACATGGGTTTAGTGGGATTTGGCCAAATTTGAAGTGTTTGTGATGTAAACTGGGCGAGAAAATGTCCTGAATGCGAGGGTGTGCACTTTTGTCGTTCCCGGGTTTGATCCAATATGGCCGACGTCCAGTAAATTTTAGGGCGGGGCCATAATATAATTTTTGTCATGTCCCGACATGTTCTATTTTTTGATGTGAGTTTCGGATTTTTACGTCGACTTTTTTCCGAGTCGGGCTCCCATAGGCCCCATGAAAATCAAAGTTTGAGGTGGCGCTACCGAGTCGTCTTGCGATATTTTTTCTCTGGGTGTTTTGTGACAATTAGAGCTCGTCGAGTTCTAATTTTTGACACCACTCACTGCCATGTCGGGGCGTGTTTACTACTTGATTTTTGCCATTTTCCGGGTTTCGGACGCGGTTTTAATGAGTCCCTCGCCGGGACGGAGTCCCAGGCTCGGGCCTAATAATAATAATAATTATTATTATTATTATTATTATTAACTTGCTCCTTTCCGTTCACTTTGTTAAATTGGTCAAGTGCAGAGACATACAGAGTTTTGTCCTTGTTGCTCTTGGGGCTGAAGGGTCCACTCCAGAGCTGTTGTGTTGATGGAGAGAAGGCCTTAAGAAAAACATGTGGACAAACTCTGCCCTCCTCCCCCTGCTCCCCCTGCTCCTCCTGCTCCCCCTGCTCCCCCTGCTCCTCCTCCTCCTCCTCCTCCTCCTCCTCCTGTCCCACTGAAAAACTGTCACAAATTATTCTCCACCAATGAGGTCCCCCGGTCTCTGCACTAAAAGCCTCATTCTCGTTCCGTATTGTGGGTCCAGCCTCAGAGTCCGGCTCATAAAGGTGCGGCCGGGTCTTTGCTCTCTCTTGGTGGCATTAGAAAGTGTAAACCTTTGAATACCAATGCCCTGAACGGGACATATGTGAGCGCGCTGTAAGCCTCATAATCCTGTCCCCGAGTGTTTCTTTGTGTCTCCACACACACCACAGAAAGTGCCCCTAATCCTGCCAAAATGCTCAGATAAAGAGCGGAGGAGGCCGAGGGACCTGAGGGACCTACATGTGAGGGCAGGTACGAGGGGACGGAGAGGCCGCAGTGTTCACTTATATTTACATTTTAGATTAAAATATCCACACTGGTAAAATAAAAAAACACTCAAAACTGTGCAGTCGATGGAAATGTAGGAATCAGGTTTGACCTGGTTTAACAAATATGATTATTATGAATATGAGCCGTGCCCTTCATCCTCTTCCTCTTCTTCCTCTTCCTCTCACAGACTCTGTTATGTCACACTCTCGCTGCTTGTGCTGTTCTATTTAAAATTAATGTTTCAAAAATGAGTTGACACTAAACACTTCTGGTTTTATAAAGTGTAGATTCTCTTGTTTTAAATTTCACTGTTTTCACTTTAATTTTCTGAATAAACGACAGACATGGGCAAACTACGGCCCTGGGGCCACACACGGCCCTTTGGGCTCATTCATCCGGCCCAATGTGACCAAATTATATTAAAAAAGGTCAAATAGGTTGAGTTTTTCTGCTGTGTTTATTTAACTGAAATTTTATAAATTAATGATTAATTTAATTAATGCATTTGAAAAACAGTTTGTACAATGAGCCTTTCACATTCAGGCTCGTTACATGTGACAGGACAAATGTCAAATATATAATATATAATATAAACATATATATGTCCTGGCCCCGCCCCCTGTCACATTTTACACTGTGGCGTGTGTGTAAAAAACACATTTACATTAAAACATAAATGTGTTTAATTTGACACATTCATGTAAATCAGTTTAATTCTATAAATCCTGATATTTTATCTTCATGTTTTGGCTCGTGGCTCGTGGCTCTTACTCTGTTGTGATGTTTTGTGTGTTTCTAAGATAATTACACACTCATATTGTCTTTTTGTTGTTGTCATTTCCTGTTTGACTCAAATTATTTCTCACACACACACCCACACACACACACCCCCACACCCCCCCTCACACACACACACACACACACACACACCCTCACACACACACACACACACACCCACCCTCACACACACACACACACACACACACACACACAGTTGTGGGTGGCCCAGGCCTAATGAGTTTGGGGCAGGACAGAAGAAATGAGGAGTCCCACAGAGAGGTCCCTGAGCGCCGCCCTGCTGGCTCTGGAGCCTCTGGAGGCTCTTGTGGCTCTTGTGTTTCTCGTGGTTCTGGTGGCTCCTCCGGTGGCTCCTCTGGTGGCTCTTGTGTTTCTTGTGGCTCTGGAGCCTCTGGTGGCTCTGGAGGCTCTTGTGGCTCTTGTGTTTCTCGTGGTTCTGGTGGCTCCTCCGGTGGCTCCTCTGGTGGCTCTTGTGTTTCTTGTGGCTCTGGAGCCTCTGGTGGCTCTGGAGCCTCTGGAGGCTCTTGTGGCTCTTGTGTTTCTCGTGGTTCTGGTGGCTCCTCCGGTGGCTCCTCTGGTGGCTCTTGTGTTTCTTGTGGCTCTGGAGCCTCTGGTGGCTCTGGAGCCTCTGGAGGCTCTTGTGGCTCTTGTGTTTCTCGTGGTTCTGGTGGCTCCTCCGGTGGCTCCTCTGGTGGCTCTTGTGTTTCTTGTGGCTCTGGAGCCTCTGGTGGCTCTGGAGCCTCTGGAGGCTCTTGTGGCTCTTGTGTTTCTCGTGGTTCTGGTGGCTCCTCCGGTGGCTCCTCTGGTGGCTCTTGTGTTTCTTGTGGCTCTGGAGCCTCTGGTGGCTCTGGAGCCTCTGGAGGCTCTTGTGGCTCTTGTGTTTCTCGTGGTTCTGGTGGCTCCTCCGGTGGCTCCTCTGGTGGCTCTTGTGTTTCTTGTGGTTCTGGAGCCTCTGGTGGCTCTGGAGCCTCTGGAGGCTCTTGTGGCTCTTGTGTTTCTCGTGGCTCTGGTGGCTCTGGTGGCTCTTGCGGCTCCCCTGGTGGCTCCCCTGGTGGCTCCCCTGGTGGCTCCTCTGGTGGCCCTGGTGGCTCTGGTGGCTCTTGTGTTTCTCGTGGCTCTGATGGCTCCTGGTGGCTCTTGTGTTTCTTGTCGCCCTGGAGGCTCTGGTGGCTCTGGTGGCTCTTGTGTTTCTCGTGGCTCTGGTGGCTCCTCTGGTGACTCCTCCGGTGGCTCTTGTGTTTCTTGTGGCTCTGGAGACTCTGGTGGCTCTGGTAGCTCTGGTGGCTCTGGTGGCTCCTCTGGTGGCTCTTGCGGCTCTTGTGTTTCTCGTGGCTCTCGCGGCTCTGATGGCTCCTGGTGGCTCTTGTGTTTCTTGTCGCTCTGGAGGCTCTGGTGGCTCTGGTGGCTCTTGCGGCTCTTGTGTTTCTTGTGGCTCTGGTGGCTCTGGTGGCTCTTGCGGCTCTTGTGTTTCTTGTCACCCTGGAGACTCTGGTGGCTCTTGCGGCTCCCCTGGTGGCTCCTCTGGTGGCTCTGGTGGCTCTTGTGTTTCTCGTGGCTCTCGCGGCTCTGATGGCTCCTGGTGGCTCTTGTGTTTCTTGTGGCTCTGGAGACTCTGGTGGCTCTGGTGGCTCTGGTAGCTCTGGTGGCTCTGGTGGCTCCTCTGGTGGCTCTTGCGGCTCTTGTGTTTCTCGTGGCTCTCGCGGCTCTGATGGCTCCTGGTGGCTCTTGTGTTTCTTGTCGCTCTGGTGGCTCCTCTGGTGGCTCCTCTGGTGGCTCTTGCGGCTCTTCTGTTTCTCGTGGCTCTGGTAGCTCTGGTGGCTCCTCTGGTGGCTCTTGCGGCTCTTGTGGCTCTGGTGGCTCTGATGGCTCCTGGTGGCTCTTGTGTTTCTTATCGCCCTGGAGACTCTGGTGGCTCTTGCGGCTCCCCTGGTGGCTCCTCTGGTGGCTCCCCTGGTGGCTCCTCTGGTGGCTCCCCTGGTGGCTCCTCTGGTGGCTCCCCTGGTGGCTCCTCTGGTGGCCCTGGTGGCTCTGGTGGCTCTTGTGTTTCTCGTGGCTCTCGCGGCTCTAATGGCTCCTGGTGGCTCTTGTGTTTCTTGTGTTTCTTGTCGCCCTGGAGGCTCTGGTGGCTCTTGTGTTTCTTGTGGCTCTGGTGGCTCCTCCAGTGGCTCTTGTGTTTCTTGTGGCTCTGGAGACTCTGGTGGCTCTGGTGGCTCCTCTGGTGGCTCCTCTGGTGGCCCTGGTGGCTCTGGTGGCTCTTGCGGCTCTTGTGTTTCTCGTGGCTCTCGCGGCTCTGATGGCTCCTGGTGGCTCTTGTGTTTCTTGTCGCTCTGGTGGCTCCTCTGGAGGCTCTGGTGGCTCTGGTGGCTCCTCTGGTGGCTCCTCCAGTGGCTCCCGTGGCTCTGGTCACACAGGAGGATGAGGCTGTGTGTCCAGTCTGACCCCGTGACCTCAGACGCTTCAGCTTCAGCTCGTCCCGTTTGAGCAGAACGAGCCTCAGTGATTCTGAGCCGTTTGAGCGGCAGATGGAGCCAGAGCAGGAGCCACATTAAAGCCTCGTGTTCTCTGTTGGTTCGTTTCTTTTTGATAAACTTTTCTGGACGTTTTTTCTTGGTTCGTTGGGTCTGATTCAGTCGGATTCGTGTGTTTCTCGTCTCTGCGGCACAAAGTAAAAGAACCTTCAAATTATGAGACGCCTTTGATTAAACGAACGATCAAACGGCTCAGTCTGAGGCGGCTCATTAACACGTGTCTGTTTTGTTCTCAGACTTTAATGAGGCGGAAACAAGTGAAACTCATGTTCTGATAATTCCATAAAACTCCTTCTTCGTTTGTTTTGGTGGAAATATTTGAACCTCGCACAAGTTTAGAAAGTTTGAATGAAACAGCGAAATTATCTGAAATTATCTGTAAATAATCCTCAAGGTGGAGCCCGTAGAGATCGATCCATGAGGATTTTCATGGTTGATACCGATACTGATTATTTCAAATCCAGAGAACACAATGACCGATAAACTCTGTGTGGATATATATATAATACTAAATACTCAAATTAAATATATTTTCACACACGGTCGACACTTTTACACAGAGTTACATTGATATTTTAATATAAAGAGCCGATTTTGAGTATTTTTCTGCAAATAATGTCGTTTTTATTTACTACAAACTCCGCACAGTCCGATATCAGAGCTGTGTGTCACGTTTTCTGCACTGATTTTTGTATTAAAGTGTAAAAATAAAGCTTTGTTTGTGTTTTTTAGGCCGCAAATCCAGCAAAACTAAATATCGGTCTGCGCTGGAGATTTAACACCGATACCTCATACGCTAAAAACTGCAAATATCGGTTCAAATATCGGTCTCTGTTTACTCAATCTATCTGTAGAGCCTTGACCAAACCTGAGCCTTTAGTGGCAAAAGGTCAAAAGGTCGTCTCAGAATATTAATGTAGAGTAACTGTAATCTGGTACGCTTGGGAGTATTTAGAGTACAGTTACTTTAAAGTATTTAGAGTACAGTTACTTTAAAGTATTCTTCCATCTCCGCTCGTCCTTTTATTTAACTCTGATCTGAAAATCTAAGTCCTGCGGAGTTTAAAGTCCCTGAGACAAACCTGCAGATTTAGGCTGAGGCTCTTCTGTCAAACTGAAAAACGCTCTGTTCCACCTCGTGATGTCATCGTGTGGTGATACAGGAAGTGCTCCACTGCATTTTTAAACTCATTCATTTATAAAGTCATTTGGATCATTTCAGATTCTGGAGTCGCCGCGTATCTCGACTGAACTGAAGGTAAAAGGAGCTTGAAAACGACCACTTGATGACATCACAAGGTGGAACAGAGCGTTTTGAGGCCTGGAGATGTCACAGACGAATAATAAAATGAAACAAAACACAAGTCCAGGTCTGTTTTTTGAGGAAATAACAACATTAAAACACGATTCAAAGCTTCACAGGAGTCAGTTTTGTGGGATATTGGACGTTTAAAGGTTGTTCTCCGCGTTTCTACCGTCCATTTTGAAGATTTAGATTTAAAAAAAAAGTCCTCTGCATTTGCCCCGTTCTGTATTTGCCCCGTTCTGTATTTGCCCCGTTCTGCATTTGCCCCGTTCTGCATTTGCCCCGTTCTGTATTTGCCCCGTTCTGTATTTGCCCCGTTCTGCATTTGCCCCGTTCTGTATTTGCCCCAGTCTAATGTGGAAAAATGGAAATAAATCCGTCAAACGTGTAACTTTCCAGGAGATTCACTTTTTTCACCATTTACTTTACTACACCAGATACTTTAATTATGGCTCTGGGGCCGATTCTACTGTGGCTTTAAGTATCAGCTGATGCTCGATATATCGACCGATACCAGAGCAGAGACACAGCGTTTATTTATTTAAAACTAAATTAAAATAAGACAGAGCTGATCCTAAAGTGACTCGTCTGCTGCTCGTGTGTCGAGTCACGACAGTTTTGTGTCAATAAAAGTTCAAATCGATTTTTATTCATTTTCCACATCAAACATATCGATATTTATCGATATTTAAAGTCGATATCAGATCAGTTCAGTATCGGTGCCTCTGTTTCTGTCGCTCGAGCTTTTCTCCTGCAGGAGTCAAATATTTATATATAAAGTATTTTATTTTATGCTCCTCCTGTCGCTCCTGCTCCTCCTGTTCCTTCTGCTCCTCCTGTCGCTCCTGTTCCTCCTGTATCTCCTGCTCCTCCTTTTCCTCCTGCTCCTCCTGTTCCTCCTGTTCCTTCTGCTCCTCCTGTTCCTTCTGCTCCTCCTTTTCCTCCTGTTCCTTCTGCTCCTCCTGTTCCTCCTGCTCCTCCTTTTCCTCCTGTTCCTTCTGCTCCTCCTGTTCCTCCTGTCGCTCCTGTTCCTCCTGTTCCTCCTGTCGCTCCTGTTCCTCCTGCTCCTCCTGTTCCTCCTTTTCCTCCTGCTCCTCCTGTTCCTCCTGCTCCTCCTGTTCCTCCTTTTCCTCCTGTTCCTTCTGCTCCTCCTGTTCCTCCTGTCGCTCCTGTTCCTCCTGCTCCTCCTGTTCCTCCTGTCACTCCTGCTCCTCCTTTTCCTCCTGCTCCTCCTGTTTCTCCTGCTCCTCCTGTTCCTCCTGCTCCTCCTTTTCTTCCTGTTCCTTCTGCTCCTCCTGTTCCTCCTGCTCCTCCTGTTCCTCCTGTCGCTCCACAAACAGAGGCTTGTCCCGGGACCCTGTCTCATTTTCTGTGACACGCAGTGAACAGAAGAGGAGCTGAGAGGAGGAGGAGAGGAGATGAAGAGGAGAGAAGAGATAAGGAGGAGAGGAGATGAGGAGGAGAGAAGAGACAAGGAGGAGAGGAGATGAGGAGAGAGAGAAAGAAGAAGAGGAGATGAGGAGGAGACTAGGGGATGAGAGGAGACGAGGAAGAGAGAGGAGAGGAGGAGCTGCGAGGAGATTAGGAGGAGAGAGGAGGTGAAAGAAGACGAGTAAAGAGAGGAGATGAGGAAGAGAGAAGGAGAGGAGGGTAAGAGGAGATGAGGAGCTGAGAGGAAAAGAGAAAGAGAGGAGATGAGTGGCCACAAGGAGCTGAGAGGAGTAGAGGAGGTGAATAGGAGAGGAGACAAGGGTATGAGGAGATGAGGAGAGAGAGGAGACAAGAAGGGGAGGAGATGAGGAGAGGAGAGAGAGGAAAAGAGAAGGAGAGGAGATGAGGGACTACAAGGAGCTAAGAGGAGACAAAGGCCTGAGAGGAGACGAGGAGCAAAGAGGAGATGAGGAGGTGTGTGACTCCTTGTTCCATATAAATCGTTTTGAGTGAAAAAAACGTTCGTCCATTTCCAGATTCGATCTTTTCTTTTGCGTTCGATTCTCAAGGTCACTGATCTGCTCTGACTGAAAGTGAAACCGCACGGCTCCTCGCTGCTCCTCGCTGCTCCTCGCCGCTCCTCCATGCTCCTCCATGCTCCTCGCTGCTCCTCCCTGCTCCTCGCCGCTGGAGTGTGTCCAAACTCAGATCACACCTCACACTTTCCCGAGGATCGATGATGAATCCTCCATAAAATTAATCCCCTGCATATTTTAACGCTCCACCGGAAAGTTTACGGCCCGAGAATGAAACAGACAAAAGAACTTTATCAAACGGAGACGTAGTGTGTGTCCCGCTCCTATAGAGTACTGTATTTATGAACCCGAGTATAGACCTGTGTGTGTGTGTGTGTGTGTGTGTGTGTGCGCCACAAACAGCCATAATAAAAAGCACAACACAAGCCACATTTTTCAAGTTTGTTTGACGTATTTAAAATGCTAATAACCAGTTTATTATGTGCTACATCAAATGCAAATGCTCCGTTTTACTGCTGCAGAGTTGGAGGCGATGTTAGCATTAGCATATCTTATGTCTGTCTCCTTAGCATGCACGCAGGAGCCGGGAGAGCGGGCAGACTCCCAATAAATAACATTAACAGGCACATTAGATAAACAAGCTCCCAATGATGCGACGATTAGCCGGCGATGCGGATCCGGTTGTCCTTTAAATTCAGGTGTTAGACGTAGCAGCATATGGTCTCCCCAAATCAAAACAACGCCGCCTGATCCGTGAGCAGACGGATTAAAAAAACAACAAACATAACTGAGAACGCTTTACGATGTGGAGGAAATGTGGAAGAAATTCTCCTCTTTAAGACCAACTGGCGACTGCTGCTTTTGTATGTGTGTGTGTGTGTGTGTGTGTGTGTTGTGCGTACGTGTGTGTGTGTTTTTTATGGGCTCAGTTAAAACAATAGTTGACGCTGGTGTAATGCTCTGCTCACGGTCATTATCTCTATGGAAGGTGATTCACAAACACGCCGATATATGAAGTCCATAAATGCTGCTGTGGATTACAGTTAAAGCAGCGCAGTCTGTCAACGCAGCGATGCATCATGGGAATGCGATGGGTTCAGCGCTCGCTCCGCTCGGCCGCGGTGATGGTTGTTATAGTTATTGTGTTGTGTTTGCGTTAACCCACAGAACTTTTTACAACATTTACATTCACTGAAAAACTGAAACTACAGTAAATATTTCAACAAACCGAGGCCTGGGAATGTCTTGCCCAACGACACAACGTCATGATGACACAACGGCACAACGACACAATGACACAATGACACCACGACACAACGACACAACGACACAACGACACAACGACACAACGACACAACGACACAACGACACAACGACACAATGACACAACGACACAATGACACCACGACACAATGACACAACGCCCTTTTCAGCAACATTCAGGACAACTCAAAGTGTCATTTATTCCGTTTTGAAGCTCCTTTTTGTGAGAATATTTATGTTTATCAATGACGTCTTTAATCGAAAGTAGTGTTTTTCACGATTTCATCAACTCAAGACTAAATATATCAATATAAAGTACACGATAAAGTACAAGATAAAGTACACGATAAAGTACAAGATAAAGTACACGATAAAGTACAAGATAAAGTACACGATAAAGTACAAGATAAAGTACACGATAAAGTACAAGATAAAGTACTTTATGTGTGTCCAGGTCTGTCCTCAGTCGCCTCCAGCGCGAGCACAAAACTACAGAGTGTTTTTAACTCACACAAACTGCCCCTCAACGTGTCACAAACTGCCCCTCGACGTGTCACAAACTGCCCCTCGATATGTCACAAACTGCCCCTCTATATGTCACAAACTGCCCCTCGATGTGTCACAAACTGCCCCTCGATGTGTCACAAACTGCCCCTCGACGTGTCACAAACTGCCCCTCGATGTGTCACAAACTGCCCCTCGATGTGTCACAAACTGCCCCTCTATGTGTCACAAACTGCCCCTCGATATGTCACAAACTGCCCCGATGTGTCACAAACTGCCCCTCGATGTGTCACAAACTGCCCCTCGATGTGTCACAAACTGCCCCTTGACGTGTCTCAAACTGCCCCTCTATGTGTCTCAAACTGCCCCTCGATGTGTCACAAACTGCCCCTCAATATGTCACAAACTGCCCCTCGACGTGTCTCAAACTGCCCCTCTATGTGTCTCAAACTGCCCCTCGATGTGTCACAAACTGCCCCTCGACGTGTCACAAACTGCCCCTCGACGTGTCTCAAACTGCCCCTCTATGTGTCTCAAACTGCCCCTCGATGTGTCACAAACTGCCCCTCGACATGTCACAAACTGCCCCTCGACGTGTCACAAACTGCCCCTCGATATGTCACAAACTGCCCCTTGATGTGTCACAAACTGCCCCTGCTCTGACTCTAATGATCATTATTCCCCAAAATCTTGATACTTTGCAGTGACATCATGCTGGGGGTGTTCTACATGCGTCTCTATAGTGAAATGTTCAGCAGTTTTAAGATCGGCTGAAAATTCATGAAAAACACAAAATGGATTTAAAGAGCTCGTTTTCAGGAGCTTGTGATCAATCTGAGCGTTTATGGTCCTGTGGTTAACTGAAAAACTGTTGGCTAATGCTAATGCTAATGCTAATGCTAATGCTAGCTTGTGACAGTAATGTTATGTGTGAGAGACTTGTTCCGCTCATCTGTTGTAGCTCCAGCTGAGTCAGTTCTTTCTGGTCAGATTGTGTAAAAACAAAACCTCAGACAGAGCAGTGCCTACAGTTAGCATCACACCCCTGGGGAATGTGGATGACATCAGCCGCAAAGTATCAATATGTCCCAGTTTATTCACTGTAAACAAACACTGTCCAGTCCCCGCTCTCCTTCAGAATGTCCAAGTGTTAGCTGTAATGCTGTGCTAGCTATAATGCTGTGTTAATGTTGTGTTAGCTGTAATGCTGTGTTAATGCTGTAGCGTCACATTAGCTGTAGCGTCACATTAGCTGTAGCCTTGTGTTAGCCGTAGCGTTACATTAGCCGTAGCTCTGTGTTTGCTGTATGCTGTGTTAGCTGTAGCCCTGTGTTAGCTGTAGGCTGTGTTAATGCTGTAGCGTCACATTAGCTGTAGCTCTGTGTTAGCTGTAGCCTTGTGTTAGCTGTAGCATCACATTAGCTGTAGCGTCACATTAGCTGTAGCGTCACATTAGCCATACAGCAAACACAGAGCTACGGCTAATGTGACGCTACGGCTAATGTGTCGACATTAGCCGTAGCGTCACATTAGCCGTAGTTCTGTGTTTGCTGTATGCTGTGTTAGCTGTAGCATCACATTAGCCTTAGCTCTGTGTTAGCTGTAGCCTTGTGTTAGCCGTAGCATCACATTAGCCGTAGCTCTGTGTTAGCTGTAGCGTCACATTAGCCGTAGCTCTGTGTTAGCTGTAGCCTTGTGTTAGCCGTAGCGTCACATTAGCCGTAGTGTCACATTAGCCGTAGCGTCACATTAGCTGTAGCTCTGTGTTAGCTGTAGCGTCACATTAGCCGTAGCGTCACATTAGCCGTAGCGTCACATTAGCCGTAGCTCTGTGTTAGCTGTATGCTGTGTTAGCTGTAGCGTCACATTAGCCGTAGCTCTGTGTTAGCTGTATGCTGTGTTAGCCGTAGCGTCACATTAGCCGTAGCTCTGTGTTAGCTGTATGCTGTGTTAGCCGTAGCGTCACATTAGCCGTAGCGTCACATTAGCCGTAGCGTCACATTAGCCGTAGCTCTGTCCTCCTCCTCCTCCTCTCTCTTAATCTCAGACTCTCTGTCTCTTAATCCGCTCCACAGCCGTGAAAACCGTCCATGGGAGTCAGGTGACCCGTTCTAATCGGCCCAAGCCACCACCCACGAAACGGAGCCCGACGCACACACCGAAACACACCAAAACACGCCAGAACACCCGAGAACACCCCGGAACACGCCGGAGCGCCTCACGAGGGCTGTGTGTGCGAGGTCCTGGTCAGACGGAGGAGCTCTTTTGTCCACAGCCACATTATTAGCCTGATTTAGCCTTAACAGCATTTCCACAAGAGACGCTGGACGCTCTGAGGACGGAGAATGTGCAGGTCAGAGCGAGGGCGGGACACGAGGCCCAGCGTCTGGAGCTGCGCCGGGACGGAGGCGTTAAGAGCCTCGCCAAAAAAAAAAAATGAAATCAGACCCTTTCTCCAAACTGTTCAGATGTTTCTCCATGTTCGAGTCATTTTTCTCGTTCCTCTGAAGTTGTATTTGAGTGCAGCTGCCGGCGCCGTCCACAGGGGGCGCCGTCCACAGGGGGCGCCGTCCACAGGGGGCGCCGACACTCATGACGTTTACGGCGACGTCAGTTCCCATTGGACACCGCGGTTTTCTAACGTGGACGTCAGCGGATTTGTTTCTTTTATTAAGTCGTTTTAGATGAATATTGTGACTTAAAAAGTGTAAATTATAACAGAATGATCCACAGAGATGAGAACCATAAAGACACAAGCTCAACAGAACTGATGTAAATAAGTTAAAATGACTTGAATTAAATATATTTATGTTAATTTAAGAACATTTTCATAAAATAAATGTTACACAGTACAGCATTAAACTTATCCTTCTCCACCGAGAGCAGCAAGTGACACTGCGAGGCCGAGTTATGCGTCAGATCTGTGGAGAGGTGACCTTGGTGCATGTTTTTCAAGGCGTTTGGACACACCCTGTGTTTTAGATATTTACACACGTCACACATATGAAACAAAAAAAAAAAAAAACGAAGTATGTAGCTAATAAAGTGCAGTAATTCCACTAAATAACTACATTTTTAAAATATTTTAAATTCAAATCCTCAAAGTCTACGCCCTTTTAAAAATGAAAAATATAATAGATAATATATTCATTTTTTTCTGTACATAACGTCATTTATCTTAGTTAAAAATAAAGACACTGAACGAGGCGTTAAAAGCATCTTTTATTGAATTAATATAAAATAAATAAGACTAATGCCAGACTGTGAAACATTTCAGGTGAAGGAATTACATCTCCAAGGAGACAAGCAGGAGGCGGAGTCGACACATTTAAAATCCCAGGGTCATGTGACTTTGGGAACAACTTTAGAGAAACTGCAGTTTTATTACAACTTTTATATGTTTCAGACGACATCACCACATTCTATCGGCCAATCATATTTTAAGCAGATGACATCACCATGTTCTATAATAATAATAATAACACAGATGACGTCACACCTTCTACAGCCAATCAGATTTAACACGGATGACATCACTACATTCTATTGTCCAATCAGATTTAACACGGATGGAGCAGATAAAATGAGTTTTTCTTTTCACTAATAAAAATGAAAGAGGCCGAGGGTCAAGTCAAACGAGCGCGACATTCACCGACAGAAAACGACGAGACTTTTCTCCTCGACATCACACGACGTTTAAACTTTGAACTTTAAATTAAGTTTGTGTCCAGTGGTTTTGTTTAGTTTTTTCTTTGTTTTCTCCACGTTTATGTGAATAATGAAGAGTACGGCAGAAAATTTAAACAGTGACTAAACCAAATCTGCACTAAAGTTCACATTTAGACTCAAACTGGGCTTAAAACGAGCGGGATTTGAACCATCAACCCTTCTGTTGAGTCACTGCTCCGTCTGTTTTCTGTTGGATTAAACTTTATTTACACCAGGAGAATGTGTCAGATACAAAGATCATGATGGAGTTCACTGTCCTGTCTCTCTTTTCTTTCTTTTTACATGTTTTTAACCTGTTTTCTCTTTCCTGCAGAGCCACAGTGATCCACAGGGTGAGATTCAGCCTGACAACCCAGCGGTGGGAGGGCAGATTCTCCACGTGCTGCTGAGTCTGGTTCCTGAGCGAGGAGTCGGTTCTAAAGACGTGTGGAGGTGTGGAGGCCATTTGTAACAGAGTTTAATGTGTTCCTGCGCTCCCTCCTCCACATAATCCTCTCCCCTTCACTACACGGCTCTTTACAAATGGGAGCCGAGTTCCCATGATGCACCGGGGCTGATTTATGCCCCGCGCAGTAATGAATTCTACACATCCACAAAGTTGGTGGCTGAAGTCTGCCAGATCTGCGCCGCCCGCTCCTCTCCTGCTCCATCTGCGCCAAAAGACCCTCACGGCCCGACCATGAGGTGACCATGACAGAGCCTGAGCGGAGGGATGAGAGAGGAGGAGGAGAGGAGGAGGAGAGGAGGAGAGGAGGAGAGGAGGGAGAGGGAGGACACATTAACAAGCCATAATCTCAACTGCCTTATCCATAATGCATTGTGTGGGCCAATTTACATGGTACTGGTCCCTGTGGGAGAAGAGACGTCATCCATCACTGTTCTTTATTAGCACACACACACACACACACACACACACACACACACACCCCCCCCCACACACACACACACACACACTCTGCTCTTTCAAACTGCTGCTGCTTCTATAAAACTGCTCCAAACTCTTCCTTTTTTCACTCAGTGACAGTGAACCAGGGACTTTTTTAAACTGTCGTTTGTTCTAAAGATGTGACGGTCTCAGAGCACGAGGTGAGGGACACAACGACACACAACTAAACACAACTAAACACACAACTACACACACAACGACACACAACTAAACACAACTAAACACACAACTACACACACAACTACACACAACTACACACACAACTACACACAACTACACACACAACTACACAACTCTAATAAAAGGCTTATGGCTGAAGGTGGAGCCGTTATTATAGAGTCAAACAAACGATTTAAACTCTATAAACACACACACACGTATACACACATATACACTCACACACACACACACACACACACGTATACACACATATACACACATATACACACACGTATACACACACACATATATATACACACACACACACACACACTGAGTCTGTATTTCAGGGCTGATATTTGGGACATATTTGTTTTTCATCTTTTATTAAATTTAATCTTTAAACTTTCACATATGATGTGTGTGTGTGTTTGTGATGTGTGTGGGGTGTGTGTGTGTGTGTTTGTGATGTGTGTGTGTGTGTTTGTGATGTGTGTGTGTGTGTTTGTGATGTGTGTGTGTGTGTTTGTGATGTTTGTGATGTGTGTGTGTGTGTGTTTGTGATGTGTGTGTGTTTGTGATGTGTGTGTTTGTGATGTGTGTGTTTCTTCTGTCCGCTGAGCCTCTGAAGAGCCGGCTCCATAAACGGCTCTTTTTCCCGGTACAGTCGCGCGGCCACAGATAGATGTCCGTGCACGTGCGCGTGTGTGACAGATCCATCAGGGTCACGCACGCGCCCGGACGCGCCGTGAATAAAAAGAGCCACATTTCTCCCGTGCGCGTGTCTGAGCCCGTGCGCGTGTCTGAGCCCGCGCGCCATACCGCGCCATTAGGATCACAAATAAGTCATAATTTGCTAATGACAACATTATGTTGAGTCAGTTTAGGGGCAATTAAAGTGAGTGATATTTACATATGCCTAATGAATCACTGCGCGTGGCACTTCTAATGAATATTCATCCAGACATTTCTCCCCCGCGAGCCGCAGTTTATAAACTGAATTATGGCTGATTTGCCCTTTTAAAAATGAACATGGCGCATCTCCCACAAGGAGACGGAGAACAATAACGCCTGATTATAAAAATGTTTTAGGGCTTAACTGGAGCGAAGGAGACAGAGGCAGAGTGCTCCAAGAACGAGCTCTGAGGGACGGAGACGTGCGCCTTTACGCACCGGGATGTGCGCCTTTACGCACCGGGATGTGCGCCTTTACGCACCGGGATGTGCGCCTTTACGCATCGGGATGTGCGCCTTTACGCACAGGAGGCCTGGGCCTGTCCCGGGCCACAGGAGCCACAGTATCTACATCATATCGACCCCAGAATGAGCCGCGGCTCTTTTGGCCTCGGGCTCGTTTCGATCTGATTCTAAGAATCTGCCTCAGCCACGTGACTGACCTCAGGTGCGGCGCACGTGCCTGACCTCTCAGGATCAACAGGCGCCATTAGCGCTATTCAGTGCGCTAACGAGCACGCGCTCAGCAGCAGGTGCGGCAGCTCCGAGAGGCGCAGGCTGCGTCTGTCTTGAAACAACAATTATCCAAGAATTAAATGAACAAACCGTTATGTAAAATCATGTAAAACTCCTCATCCATAAACATGACCCGGCGGCGCGGGGACGGGTGCCGTTTAGGACATAAAACAATCTCTTTATTTATAAATTACATTTGTTCACAGAAGAAAAACATGAAATGAAATAATGACCAATAAAAATGTTTATTTTGTCAATTCAGGTTTTGTGTTTTACCTGTAAATAAATTACGCTTCATAAAGACAATTTTACATCTTCATAGAAAATGGACATTTTAACTTTTAAATTGCACTTTTTATAAAATGAAACAGGAACAAACGAAAACAACTCTGCAGCTCCAGGTCAGTCTGGATCCACAGACCCTGAGATCAGACCTGGACGAGTCAAGGATTAAACAAACAGACTATATAAACACAGACTCTATATAAAGACTCTATATAGACTCTATATATAGACTCTATATAAACACAGACTCTATATAAAGACTCTATATAGACTCTATATATAGACTCTATATAAACACAGTCCATGGCACACACAGGCTGGACACACTGAGTCTTTATAGAGTCCCGTTCTGTGTAAATGCTGCTCTTTTCTAAAGGCACGTGCTGCCCTCTGGTGGTGAGACATGAGACAGTTTCGTCTGAACAAACTGAATCCAAACAGAGACTGAGCTGTTCATCTGTTCATCTGTGAAACTGTTTGTCTTCATTCTGGTTTGTTGAATCATTTGTGGAGAGATGTAAACTGACTTATGTAATAATGAGGAGCAGTGTCAGAGCAGAATGTGCAGATATAAAGTTCATATTTGAGCTTTTATAACGTTTCTTTGACACGCCTCTTTTATGGCGGATCCACCGAGGATCTGCCCCTGGAGGAAACAGAAATATAAATGTGTCGTTGGCAGAGACACAAGACACACAAATAAAACACACACACTGTTAAGAGGCAATGTACAGTTAGAAACCAGGGTGTGTGTGTGTGGGTGTGTCTCTGTGTGTGTGTGTGTGTCTTTGTGTGTCTGTGTGTGTCTGTCTCTCTGTGTCTCTGTGTCTGTGTGTGTGTGTGTGTATCTGTGTGTCTGTGTGTGTGTGTGTCTGTGTGTCTCTGTGTGTGTGTCTGTGTGTGTCTGTGTGTCTGTGTGTGTGTGTGTGTCTCTGTCTGTGGGGGTGTGTGTGTCTGTGTGTGTCTCTGTGTGTCTGTGTGTGTGTGTGTCTCTGTGTGTGTCTCTGTCTCTGTGTGTGTCTGTGTGTGTCTCTGTGTGTCTCTGTGTGTGTCTGTGTGTCTCTGTGTGTCTCTGTGTGTGTCTGTGTGTCTCTGTGTGTCTCTGTGTGTGTCTCTGTGTCTCTGTATGTCTGTGTGTGTCTCTGTGTGTCTCTATGTGTCGGGGTGTGTGTGTCTGTCTCTATGTGTCTCTGTGTGTCTCTGTGTGTCTCTGTGTGTCTCTGTGTGTGTCTCTGTGTCTCTGTGTGTGTCTCTGTGTGTCTGTGTGTGTCTCTATGTGTCGGGGTGTGTGTGTCTGTGTGTGTCTGTCTCTATGTGTCTCTGTGTGTCTCTGTGTGTCTCTGTGTGTGTCTCTGTGTCTCTGTGTGTTTGAGGGGGCGGGGTCAGTACACAAAGCTGACGTAGATGGTGGAGGCCTCCTCCAGGTGGGGCAGGTGCAGTTCGGGGAAAGGCAGGAGTCCGTCTCGGCCGATGTGAGTCTGGACAGTATAAGCTTTGACCTCTGCCCCGGAGTCCAGCACCGAGCTGTAAATGACCCCCAGTCTGACCTGCTCGTGGAACGCGGCGCCCATCTCCCGCCCGAGGAACAGGTCCTGAGTCTGCGGAGGAAAGAACTCTCTCTTTGCGTCCGTGTTGAGGTCCTGCTGTGTGTCCGTCACTCTGTTGTTGAACGTGCTCAGATCTGCTTCGTTCTCCGTCTCGCTCCGGGCCTCCTCCAGGATGGGCTTCCTCTGCAGATTCACCACCGTCAGCGACTCCAGATGCTGCACCGCGAAGTATCCGTCCGGGCCGAGAGCGTCCTGAGGGGCGGCTCCTCGAGGTGCCCCCGCCCCGCAGCGGATCAGAGTCAGATGTTTCACCACGGAGTTGTTGAGGAGTCGCGCCGTGCTGGAGGCGGAGGTGTACCACACGGTGAGGCGCAGAACCTGAAGAGCAGGAGACGACAGCTGCAGATCCTCAGAGCTGCAGTCTGAGAGCGCGGGCTGGATGCAGGGAGGAGGCTCCCGCTCGCAGGAGTAATAATACAGACCATTGTGTGTGACGTAGGCGACGCGGAGCTCCAGGGACACGGCCACAGACAGAAGAGCGCACCACAGACAGGCCGGAGGGCGGAGGTCACACATGACTGCAACGACTCACAACATCTGTAACACAACACACAAACACACAACAACATCACAACAACATCACAACAACATCACAACATGACTGCAACGACTCACAACATCTGTAACACAACACACAAACACACAACAACATCACAACAACATCACAACATGACTGCAACGACTCACAACATCTGTAACACAACACACAACAACACAACAACATCACAACAACATCACAACATGACTGCAACGACTCACAACATCTGTAACACAACACACAACAACACAACATCACAACAACATCACAACAACATCACACATGACTGCAACGACTCACAACATCTGTAACACAACACACAACACACAACAACATCACAACAACATCACAACAACATCACAACATGACTGCAACGACTCACAACATCTGTAACACAACACACAACAACATCACAACAACATCACAACAACATCACAACATGACTGCAACAAACTCACAACATCTGTAACACAACACACAACAACACAACAACATCACTACAACACAACAACATCACAACATGACTGCAGCGACTCACAACATCTGTAACACAACACACAACAACACAACATGACTGCAGCGACTCACAACATCTGTAACACAAAACACACAAACACACAACAACATCACAACAACATCACAACAACATCACAACATGACTGCAGCGACTCACAACATCTGTAACACAACAACACACAACAACATCACAACAACATCACAACATGACTGCAGCGACTCACAACATCTGTAACACAACACACAACAACATCACAACAACATCAAAACAACATCACAACATGACTGCAACGACTCACAACATCTGTAACACAACACACAACAACACAACAACATCACTACAACACGACAACATCACAACATGACTGCAACGGCTCACAACATCTGTAACACAACAACACACAACAACATCACAACATGACTGCAACAAACTCACAACATCTGTAACACAACAACACACAACAACATCACAACAACATCACAATATGACTGCAACAAACTCACAACATCTGTAACACAAACACACAACATGACTGCAGCGACTCACAACATCTGTAACACAACAACACACAACAACATCACAACAACATCACAACATGACTGCAGCGACTCACAACATCTGTAACACAACACACAACAACATCACAACAACATCACAACAACATCACAACAACATCACAACATGACTGCAGCGACTCACAACATCTGTAACACAACACACAACAACATCACAACAACATCACAACATGACTGCAACGACTCACATCTGTAACACAACACACAACAACATCACTACAACACAACAACATCACAACATGACTGCAACGACTCACAACATCTGTAACACAACACACAACAACACAACATGACTGCAACGACTCACAACATCTGTAACACAACAACACACAACAACATCACAACAACATCACAATATGACTGCAACAAACTCACAACATCTGTAACACAAACACACAACATGACTGCAGCGACTCACAACATCTGTAACACAACACACAACAACACAACAACATCACAACATGACTGCAGCGACTCACAACATCTGTAACACAACAACACAACATCACAACATGACTGCAGCGACTCAAAACATCTGTAACACAACACACAAACACACAACAACATCACAACATGACTGCAGCGACTCACAACATCTGTAACACAACACACAACAACACAACAACATCACAACATGACTGCAGCGACTCACAACATCTGTAACACAACACACAACACACAACAACATCACTATCACAACACACAACACAACAACATCACAACATGACTGCAACAAACTCACAACATCTGTAACACAACACACAACAACACAACAACATCACTATCACAACATCTGCAACACAACACACAACAACATGACTGCAGCAACTCACAACATCTGCAACACAAACACACAACATCACTGCAACACAACAACACAACAACATCACTGCAACAAACTCACAACATCTGCAACACAACACACAACAACATCACACTTTACACACACCATCATGTCTGCAACACAACAACATCACAAACACTTCACACACTTTGTCATTGCCCCAGAGTCACACACGTCACACAGTTGATCATTACCAGATTGTGTGAGGCTTTTGTTTCTGGAGCTCGGAGGAGGGGTCAGGTCATTGGAGGCGGGGTCAGGTCATTGGAGGCGGGGTCAGGTCTTTGGAGGCGGAGACAGGTCATTGGGGGCGGGGTCAGGTCTTTGGAGGCGGAGACAGGTCATTGGAGGCGGGGTCAGGTAATTGGAGGCGGGGTCAGGTAATTGGAGGCGGGGTCAGGTCATTGGAGGCGGGGTCAGGTCATTGTTCTGAATATGACTCCAGCAGCTCCATGAACTTGAGCTAAACTCAGAGACGTCCCAGATTCACGTTTTTGTGAAGTGTCTCGGTTATTTCTGTTCGTCCACTCAGAAAAACACGAGACACATCAGGAGTGTGTCTCTATGTGTCCAGTCTCTGTGTGTCCAGTCTCTATGTGTCCAGTCTCTGTGTGTCCAGTCTCTGTGTGTCCAGTCTCTATGTGTCCAGTCTCTGTGTGTCCAGTCTCTATGTGTCCAGTCTCTATGTGTCCAGTCTCTGTGTGTCCAGTCTCTGTGTGTCCAGTCTCTATGTGTCCAGTCTCTGTGTGTCCAGTCTCTGTGTGTCCAGTCTCTATGTGTCCAGTCTCTATGTGTCCAGTCTCTATGTGTCCAGTCTCTCTCTATGTGTCCAGTCTCTATGTGTCCAGTCTCTATGTGTCTAGTCTCTATGTGTCTAGTCTCTATGTATCCAGTCTCACTCTATGTGTCCAGTCTCTATGTGTCTAGTCTCTATGTGTCCAGTCTCTCTCTATGTGTCCAGTCTCTATGTGTCCAGTCTCTATGTGTCCGGTCTGTATGTGTCCAGTCTCTATGTGTCCAGTCTCTCTCTATGTGTCCAGTCTCTATGTGTCCAGTCTCTATGTGTCCAGTCTCTCTCTATGTGTCCAGTCTCTATGTGTCCAGTCTCTGTGTGTCCAGTCTCTGTGTCTAGTCTCTATGTGTCCAGTCTCTCGCTATGTGTCCAGTCTCTATGTGTCTAGTCTCTATGTGTCTAGTCTCTATGTGTCCAGTCTCTCGCTATGTGTCCAGTCTCTATGTGTCCAGTCTCTATGTGTCCAGTCTCTATGTGTCCAGTCTCTCTCTATGTGTCCAGTCTCTATGTGTCCAGTCTCTATGTGTCCAGTCTCTCTCTATGTGTCCAGTCTCTATGTGTCCAGTCTCTATGTGTCCAGTCTCTCTCTATGTGTCCAGTCTCTATGTGTCCAGTCTCACTCTATGTGTCCAGTCTCACTCTATGTGTCCAGTGTCTCTCTATGCGTCCAGTCTCTGTGTCCAGTCTCTATGTGTCCAGTCTCTCTCTATGTGTCCAGTCTCTATGTGTCCAGTCTCTCTCTGTGTCCAGTCTCTATGTGTCCAGTCTCTATGTGTCCAGTCTCTCTCTATGTGTCCAGTCTCTCTCTATGTGTCCAGTCTCTATGTGTCCAGTCTCTCTCTATGTGTCCAGTCTCTATGTGTCCAGTCTCTGTGTCCAGTCTCTATGTGTCCAGTCTCTCTCTATGTGTCCAGTCTCTATGTGTCCAGTCTCTATGTTACTGCCGCCCTTTACTCCACCCAGAGCCCTGAGGTCAGAGGTCAGAGGTCAGCTGGGCCAGACTCAAGCCCAGAGCCTTTTTCTGTGACTATAGAACAGCGCCCCCTGCCTGTCAGACCCTCTCCGTCTTTAAAAACCCTCCTGTTCTCCCTGGTATTTAACACACAGCTGTTCCTTTGTTCTGTTCGTGTTATCGTCTTTTCCAGCTCGACTCGTTAAATCCGTCCAGTACGTCACTTTTTTTTTAACGAGGTGTGAAATATTCCCGTCGCACGCACCGAGTCTCGGGTGAAAACCTGTGAGGTCGTTCTTATCTCCGAGTTATTTCATTGCCAAGATGTGAAGAGAAGGAAGTGGACGCTCTGACAGCTGGAGCGGATCAGAGCGAGGTCCAGGCGCAGACCCTGGACCGGGGCGTGTTCCGTCTGCAGTCACGGATCTGGTCAGAGTGAAGTGGACGCTGGACTCACGCGCTCCAGGGCCCGCGCCGAGAACCCGGGCTCAGTTTTGCACACGACACGTTAAAAGCAACTGAAAAACAGCTGATGAAAAACAACAAAAATGTCCCGTAACTTTCACATGTGCAGGTTTAAACGTGGTTATTTTAGCTGCACAAACGCCGCCCACGGACACGACCGGACCAGAGATTCCAACGAAAACATTTTCCGGGAAGGGATTGTTTTTAAACGGCGACTTTCCAAAGTTCAAGTTTCTGTTTAAGAATAATCATGTTTCAGATTTTTTTAAGTCTGGATTTATTTCAACACATTTTTAAACGGCTGGATTATTAAGAGAAACTGAACCAGGACTAAACCAGGACTAAACCAGGACTGAACTAAGACTAAACCAGGACTAAACCAGGACTAAACCAGGACTAAACTAGGACTAAACCAGGACTAAACCAGGACTGAACCAGGACTAAACCAGGACTGAACTAAGACTAAACCAGGACTAAACCAGGACTAAACCAGGACTAAACCAGGACTATACCAGGACTAGACCAGGACTGAACCAGGACTAAACTAAGACTAAACCAGGACTAAACCAGGACTAAAGCAGGACTAAACTAAGACTAAACTAAGACTAAACCAGGACTAAACCAGGACTAAACCAGGACTAAACCAGGACTAAAGCAGGACGAAAGCAGAACTAAACCAGGACTAGACCAGGGCTAAACCGGGACTAAACTAAGACTAAACCAGAGCTAAACCAGGACTAAACCAGGACCAAACCAGGACCAAACTAAGACTAAACCAGGACTGAACCAGGACTAAACCAGGACTAAACTAAGACTAAACCAGGACTAAACTAAGACTAAACCAGGACTAAACCAGGACTAAACCAGGACTAAACCAGGACTAAACCAGGACCAAACCAGGACCAAACTAAGACTAAACCAGGACTAAACCAGGACTTAAGTAGAACTAACCCAGGACTAGACCAGGACTAGACCAGGACTAAACCGGGACTAAACTAAGACTAAACTAAGACTAAACCAGGACTAAACCAGGACTTAAGCAGAACTAACCCAGGACTAGACCAGGACTAAACTGGGACTAAACTAAGACTAAACCAGGACTTAACTAAGACTAAACCAGGACTTAAGCAGAACTAACCCAGGACTAAACCAGGACTTAAGCAGAACTAACCCAGGACTAAACCAGGACTAAACCAGGACTAAACCAGGACTGAACCAGGACTAAACCAGGACTAAACAAGGACTAAACTAGGACTAAACCAGGTCTAAACCAGGACTAAACAAGGACTAAACAAGGACTAAACCAGGACTAAACCAGGACTAAACCAGGACTAAACCAGGACTAAACAAGGAGTAAACATGGACTAAACCAGGTCTAAACCAGGACTAAACCAGGACTAAACCAGGACTAAACCAGGACTAAACCAGGACATGCATCATTTTAAAACACAAACATGAGTCACTCAGTTCTGACAGTTGCAGCAGATTCTGATGAAGCTTCAGTTCATTTTGTTCTTTTCATTTATATTTAGTAAAAATAAAGAACATCTGTGTAACTTTGTCCAACAGTTAAAGTTTAAAAAAAGAACAGGAGGACGCTGAGATTAAATGAGCTTCTCTTTAGGAATAACTGAACTTTCTCTGACAAAAGCGTTACATAACATGGACCGGACTGAAAATGAGAGTAAAAGACACTTTAAGTCTGAGTTTAGTCTCACACACACACACACACACCCCCCCACACACACACACACACACTGTTTTACACACGTCCAGGCGCTGAGTTAAAGTTTGTAAAGTAAAAGTTGTGTGAGCCGTACCTCTGTGTGCTGCAGTTGGAGCTCAGATGTGTGTGACTCAGTCTGGGCTCAGATGGGGAAGAAAAGCAGCAGATCCAGATGACGTCAGGCTCTGGGAAAGAATCCACCAGAGGAAGTCGTAACGCGGCGTCTTCAGCGAGAGAGACCGGGCCCGGCGCTAATAAACACACTCCTGCTTTTCATTATGACGCCAGCCCTGGAAACAACGCCACCAAAATGTGAGGTTCAGTTACAGAGAAGTGAACACCTGCAGAGAAGTGTGTGTGTGTGTGTGTGACGTGACCTGCAGCGCAAGCCAATCAGAGCGCGGCGTTTTAGAGGTGAGGAAAAACCTTTACACACAGAGTCACATGTGTGAAAAAGAACAAAAACACACACATTTAGGTTTGGATCAGTGTTTGTACTGACTCAACACGAGACACTAAACCAGGACTGAACCAGGACTGAACCAGGACTAAACCAGGACTAAACCAGGACTAAACATGGACTAAACATGGACTAAACCAGGACTAAACATGGACTAAACATGGACTAAACCAGGACTAAACATGGACTAAACATGGACTAAACATGGACTAAACCAGGACAGAACTAGGACTAAACCGGGACTAAACCGGGACTAAACCGGGACTAAACCGGGACTAAACCAGGACTAAACCAGGACTAAACATGGACTAAACCAGGACAAAACTGGGACTAAACCAAGACTAAACCAGGACTAAACTGGGACTAAACCAGGACAAAACTGGGACTAAACCAAGACTAAACCAGGACTAAACTGGGACTAAACCAGGACAAAACTGGGACTAAACCAAGACTAAACCAGGACTAAACTGGGACTAAACCAGGACTAAACCAGGACTAAACTGAGGCTGTTTCCTATTGGCCGTTCTCTTCTGTGGGCGGGGCTGAGATTAGGCTAATTCGATCTGGGATCTGCTGCAAAAGACTTTGAATTTTAACTGAATCTGATTATTATTATTTCTGTCACTGGACACAAAATGTTATCGTGAAGACGTTTGTCCTCTTCTTCTTCTACTGCTGAAGGAGGAGCTAACGACACTGAAGCTAACGACACTGAAGCTAACACACCTGTTTGTTCATAGTTTGTGTTTGTTTAGTCGTGTGTGTTCAGTTGTGTGTGGACTGAGTCATATTTTTCATAATCATTCAGGCCCTTAATATCTGCTCTCACACCTGTTAGCATACTGGCTATTAGCATACTGGCTAGCACTGCTGTTTTTCTACTTTGAAAATCTATATTTAAAAAAATAGCAATTCAAAATAAAACAATTCAAACATGTTTTTTCAGACTTAAAAATTCAAAGTGAGAGTTTCAAAAGCATTTCTGCACTCACTCTGTCTGTTAATGTTAAATTTATGATGATTATTTATGTTTTTATTTGTTGTATATATCTTTCTTATTCTGTAAAACACTTTAAATCACTTTGTGCTGTACAAATAAACCACTATTACCATTTAAAATTCAAAATCTGATCAAACTATTTATATTCCATAACAGTAGTTCTTACCTGTAAACTGATAAAAAACAAAAAGACGATAAAACTGACTCCAAATGAGGGGATGGGTTGAGGGGGCGGGTTGAGGGGATGGGTTGAGGGGGCGGGTTGAGGGGATGGGTTTAAAAAACCCCAAAAACAAACAGCTATGGATAATAATAAAATGTAAAAAAAACAACAACAAAAAACAAACAAACAAAAAAAACCTTCTATGGATAATAATAAAATGTACTATTGTCAAAAAAATGTATGGGTAATGATAAAATGTAAAAAAAAAAAAAAATTAAACAAAAAAACAGCTATGGATAATAATAAAATGTATGGATAAAAAAAACAAACAACTGCTGCGGATAATAATGAAATGTAAAATGTAAAAAAACAAAACAAAATAAAAACAAAAGAAGAAAAAAGAAACTTGAGCATTCACACAGACGGGGGCTTCCTCTTTTCTGCTTCACTCCAGGAAAAACAAGAACACAATTCTTCCCTGGATAAATGTTCAGATAAATGATAAATGTTTAGATTTATGTCTAAAAAGCCTTTTTCCTGCAGATGGACTCGATGCATCTGTAAAAAATGTGCTATTACATGTTTTCTCCAACAGTTTGAGAAGGAACAATAGAAGGAAATCAACAGTGAGTTTGAGGCGCGCAAAATCCGACCGGAGCGTGAAGGAGGCGCAGGGTGACGTCACGCACGCACGGCGCGCTCATATCCGCCTGAGTCCGGGCTCTGGAGCTGTTTTGTTCCTCTGCTCATTCCCACATGTTCTTGTTCGTGTTTAACGTGAGAAATGAGGCTCAAACTCCACCAGAACGAGACAAAAGAGGAAGATTTAGGACATTAAAGCGACACAAACATGGAGCAGAGGGTCATTCTCTTTGTGCTGCTCTGGTGCTGGTGCTGGACCCGAGGGACCGGAGCCAGAGGTAAGTCTCAACCCCAGATAAACCGTGCGTAAAACCGTGCGTAAAACCGTGCGTAAAACATGCGTAAAACCGTGCGTAAAAACACTCATGATCTCATAACCTAAGCCCCAAAACGCGCCAGAGTTCACGTTAAAATACATAAGTCAGGCCTGTGTAATAATATCTGCTGTAAATATAAATTCTAGTTTTGTTTTGCACCAGTCAAGGAGCAGTTTGTGAAGAAAACGTGAAAATTATCTTGATTACAGGAAGTGGGAGGTTTTTATAAAACCCTGGAAGAATACTGTCCAAACAGCACAATTTACTCACAAAAAATACTATACTATACTAATACTACACTACACTAATGCTATACCACACTTATACTATACTATACTATACTATACTATACTATACTAATGTTTTTATTTTAATGTGTTTTTTTGTATTTATTCATTTTTATTTATTATTATTTGTTTTATTTTTTTGTATTTATTTATTTATATTATTATTTTATTTTATTATTTTTTTTTGCCAAACTGGGATTTAAAAAAATAAATAAATGCTGTAATGTAAAATCTTAAATATGACAATCTTAACTGTATTTTAGTGCAGTGTCTAAACCCGTCACAGACACTTTAAAACATTTGTTAGATTTAAAGAGGCTAACGCTAAACGCCGCTGCACTGCCCATAGCTGACATCCTTACATCCTTACGTCTTTACATCTTTACATCTTTACATCTTTACATCTTTACTTCTTTCTCAGCGGAGGGCAGTGCGGCTGTTGTCAGATTGTTAGATTGTTTTGGTCTTTACTCAGCCATGACTCATTATAGACACAATCAGACTGTGAAAGTGCTGCATTCTGTCATTTAATCATTGCACTTCATGTTTTTTTTAGAGTTTCATACATGTATACAAGTTTTTGGGAATAATTCTGAGTTTAATATTATCGTTTACTGTCTGTATTTACTCCGTCCGTGTGTCACGTGTGTAAATATCTTCTCACAGTCGTGGTTTTCCTGAAGATGTCGTGAGTCCAGAGAGAGCAGGGCTGGCACTAGTTTTCAGGGGGCCCCTCGGCAGAATCTCTGGGCCCCTCGGCAGTGACTGTACCCGGGCTCAGCTGTTGGTGACATTTTGACCCTGCTCTTATCACCTTGACCAATAGTGTTTTTATGTATATGCCCAAAAATCTGAAATGTTTTAATCTAATTTGTTAAAAATAATAATTCAAAAGTACCTCAGGGGCCTCAGCGCAGCCACTAAGATTACATTTTTATTTTATTCTTTTTTATATAGTAAAAATATATTTATATATAGTTTTTAATGTATTTATTTATTTATATTTTTACTATATACATAAAAAACAAATGTAATCTTTGTAGAGGAATATTTAGGCTGCTGTTTCTAGTATAACTTTACATATTATATTATTTTCAGTATAAATGTGGGGCTCTTGAAGGCCCCCTAGTGGCCTCGGGGCCCTCAGCAGCTGCTCAGTCTGATTATAGTCTGGACCGGGTTATGTGTGAGTTAATAGAGGTAATGTCAGTGTCGTACAGAACCTGTTTATTTGTACTTTCACAGAGTCTTGAGATGTTGCATTTGTTCCTTTTGTTCGTCTTGGTTCCTCTTTTTTCAGTTTTCACAGCACAACATGACCCATTTAAGTTGTGTAATCAATTCCTGTTTATCTTTTGCCAACAATGTTTTATGGGGCAGATATATAGTCTATGATCTTAACTTCTCTGTCCAGCCCCTGCGTTTCCAAACAGGAAGTTTTCACGGCCGCAATTCAGCTCCATCGACTCTGGCTCCAATTCACTTTACATTGAAAAACCGTGTCCCCTCTCTCTGTCAGACTGGTCGTTTTGGTCTTAAATGTTCGTATTAACCCGCTCTACACGATCCTGGGCTCATTTGTTATTTTGAGAGGTTGTTGTTTTTCCCCCTTGTTTATTTTCTTAATTTTTTGAGTTATTTTGAGTACATTTGTTATTTTGAGAGTTATTTATTTATTTTTTATTTTTTTGAGTTTTTTTTTCTTGTTTATTTTCTTCATTTTTTGAGTTATTTTGAGTTATTATTATTATTATTTTTTTAGTTATTTTGAGTTGATTTATTCTATGTTTTGTTATATTGAGTTATTTTTTATTTTTTTAGTTATTTTGAGGTTTTTTTTTAATAGTTATTTTGAGTTTTTTTGTTTTTTTCTTAGTCTATTTTTTTTTTTTTTTTTTTTGATAAACTGTCCCCTCTCTCTGTCCCTGTTGTTGGACGCCATTTTATTAGACCTACATGTATTTTGCAACTTTGGTTATGTGTGTGTCAAATAATACTAAGAGCAAATACAAAGGTACTTTCCATGTCACGCCCAAAGTTTCAATTCAAGTTTAATAACGACATAAAAACAATAAAACGCCAAAAGAGAGAGAAGCGGGAGGAGTTTCAGGAGTTTTTTGTATTTGATTCACACATGTTTAACGCACAAACAAACCTGCACATTTAGGCTGAGTTCTTCTCTCAAACTGAAAACACTCTGTTCCACCTTGTGATGTCATCGTGTGGTGATACAGGAAGTGCTGCGCTGTGTTTTTAAACTCCACACACCTTCAGTAGAATCATTTGGATCATTTCAGCTCTGGAATTCACCATCTGCTGAACAAGTAGTGGAAGAAGTACTCAATTTTGTTACTTAAAAGTACAGATACTGGAAAAAAAAATAAGTAAAAGTATTAAAGTATTTGTTTAAAATGTGCTTAAAGAGTAAAAGGTAAAAGTATGTCACATATTTTGAGTCTTGAAGCTTCAAATGTGGTGATTTTGATAAACGAAAGTTGGCACAAATCTTTAACAGAAACAATTGAATCATTTTTTTCTAGTTTATTTTTATTTTTATATTTTTGTTTTGCTCAAATTATTAAAAAAAATAAATAAATAAACAAACCCTCACACAATAATCAAAATGTAGTGGGGTAGAAAATACAGATAGTAGTCTCAAAAAAGTACACATACCTCAGATTTTATACAGTACTTTACTACTTCCACTTGCTCCACCTTGTGATGTCATCAGGTGGTGATACAGGAAGTGCTCTGTAAAGAAAATGAAAATATTGTGTGATGATTTTACCTTTTAGAAATGACGTGGTCTCATAACTAAACCTCGTGTGGTTCGGTCGTTACTCAGTTATAAAACCTCATGCAAAGACTTGGGTTCGTTTTGGTTGTAAAGTGGGATGTGATCAGACCAAACTGTGGCTTTCAGATCTCCCCTTTGAAGTGGATCACACCTTGTATTGTTTTAACTCCACGCGTCACATCCTGAGGTGATGCGGCTCATTGACACGCGAGAATGAAACAAAACACGAGTCCAGGTCTGTTTTTTAGAAGGAAACGGCATCAGAACACGGATTAAAGCCACAAGAGTCAGTTTAGTGTGATATACAGCGGTCCCTCGTTTATCGTGGGGGTTATGTGCTAAAAATAACCCGCAATCAGCTTTATTTTTGACATTATTCTCTCTGTTTTTGTCTGTAAATCCCCTCACCACACACTTTATACACTTTTCTCACACAGGCGTTAACATTTTCTCACATTTCTCTCTCGTTTAAACTCTCTCAAAGTTCAAACCTTCGTAGGCGTCTTTGTCGGTGCAGAACGTTTCATCGACATTGTGGGTTTTGTCGGGGAGAAAACGAATTGCAAACGTACAGCACTTCAGAGTCACACTGAGATCCAACGTTTATGTAAATTTGTCTGGACACATTCTGTACTGGACAGGAGACACGGCACGGAGGAGACTGATGGACAATGGTCTACAGTCCAACAGCCAATCAGGACGCACGACACAATGGTCTACAGTCCAACAGCCAATCAGGACGCACGACACAATGGTCTACAGTCCAACAGCCAATCAGGACGCACGACACAATGGTCTACAGTCCAACAGCCAATCAGGACGCACGACACAATGCACGTTAATAAACTGTAAAAAAAAAAACATGTGAAATTACACTAAAAAACCCGCGAAACAGAGAGACCGCGAAAGATGAACGGCGATATAGTGAAGGACAACTGTATTCACGTTATTCCTGAAGTTGCTGTGGTTTTTCAGGTTGTATTATTTAGTCTTGATGGTCAATAAGCTCGTCCAGAACGCTGCTGCTCGTCTTTTAACTGGTTCTCGGAAATTTCACCACATAAGTCCCATTCTGAAATCTCTACATTGGCCTGTTCAGTTTCGTATTGATTTTAAGATTCTTTTATTTGTTTTTAATTGTCTGCGTGGCCTGGCCCCTCTGTATCTGTCTGAGCTGCTGGTGCCTCGCCCTCCCGCTCCCTCAGGTCTGCAGGTCGGGTTCTCCTCGTGGTCCCTAAGCCAAAAAGGAAACTTGGGGGCGATCGGGCTTTTTCAGTGTCAGCGTCTAAACTCTGGACTCTGCACTTCCACTGAATGTTAGAATGGACGACTCACTTCCTGTTTTTAAATCTCTTCTTAAAACTCATTTTTTTAGCTTGGCTTTTAACTCAGTGTAAAGACTTGACATTTATCATGTTCTGTTTTTAATGTTATTCCATCTCATGTTTTTGTGTTTTAACCTGTGTGCAGCACTTTGGTCGACTGTGTTGTTTTTAAAGTGCTTTATAAATAAAGTTGGATTGGAATAAGTTCTGTAGAGACACCAGAGCCGTTTTAAAGCCTCGAGAGAATCTGTGAGGTGTTGTTTAGTTTGTGTAATCCCTCAGTCGTCCGGATCTGCTCCACAGTAAAAGCCAAACGTTAAATCTCAACGTTTTGTCCAGTGACAGATTTGACTTTTAGCTTTTACTGTGTTGACTTGTTTTTGCAGATAAACACTGAACATTTAACTTTACATCATATTTTTGCGGCAGTTCTTTTCCCAAATTCTCCATTCTGACATCACCAGAAGAGGCGCCACAAAGAAAACGCAGTGTAGTCACATTTATGGAAAAAAGTGGGCGGAGCTAAATAAAGGCTGCTCCATTGTCCGGGCGCTCCCACAGAAAAGGCTCTGACTCTGGGCTCGAGGTTTTGGGCTCAGTGGCAGGATGGGTGTGGGCCAAATGAATCTCCCTTAAGTCAAACTGACCCGGAGTTTGTGTGTTTCATTCTTCAGCTCAATAAAAGCCAAAAGTTAAATCTGTCACTGGACAAAACGTTGTAGGAGTGAAGACGTTTGGCTGCTCATCCAAGACGCTAACTGCCCGTCTAACAAACTCTCCAGACAGATATAAGGCAGTGTCCAGCGGTAATCTGACCGGGACTGAAGAATCCGCTGGAACGAGCAGCCAAACGTCTTCAGTCCTGCAACGTTTTGTCCGGTGACAGATTTAACTTTTGGCTTTTACCGTGGATCAGACCTGGACGACTGAGGGACCAAACAAAACACCTCACAGATTCTCTAGAGCTGAGGTGACCAAACTCTTCACACCGAGGGCCGTATCTTGAAAAATAATGGACACAAAGGGCCAGTGGTCAAGACGGGGGATAATTCAGACGGTGTATTTAACATAGTTTTGTCTTCATACTTTAAATAAGACTCGAAATGTCAATATTAGGTCTGTAGGACGATGTAATGTGATGTTATTTATGTTACCGTAAAAAGTACTGATTTTGTTCAACTGAAGGCCTGAACAAAATTGGTCTGAGGGCCGCATTTGTTTGGACACCCCCGCTCTAGAGGCTTTAAAACTGCTCTGTCGTCTCTATAGAACTTATTGACCGTCAAGATCAACCCCAATGCAAAATAATACAACCTGAAAAACCACAGCAACTTCAGGAATAACGTGAACATTACACAGAACTGACTCTTGTAGCTTTAAGTCATGTTCTAATGCCGTTCTCTCCTCAAAAACAGACCTGGAGTTGTGTTTTGTTTCATTCACACATGTTTGAGTCACACTTTATTATCAGTTTGTAACATCTCCAAAGCTCAAAATGTGACGTTCCACCTTGTGATGTCATCAAGTGGTAGTTTTCACATCTCCTTTTACCTTTTAGTTCAGTCGAGATAAGTGGAAACTCCAGGGCTTGAGATGATCCAAATGATTCTAGAAATGAAGGTGTGTGGAGTTTAAAAACACAGCGGAGCACTTCCCGTATCACCACACGATGACATCACAAGGTGGAACAGGGCGTTTTCAGTTTGAGAAAAGAACTCTAAAGTCTAAATCTGCAGCTTTGTGTGTTAAACATGTGTGAATGAAACAAAGAAACACAACTGCAGGTGTGTGTGTGACGAGGAGACGACATTAGGACACAGATTGTCAGATTCTCAGGCTCATGGTCTGTGTGTGTGTGAAGCTGCTGATGTGGTTTGTCATGAGACTTGTGTAACCACAGCCTCGTTTACCTCACTGCGGTTCACACTCTTCCACCCACACAGCAGCACGACTCTTTCATGTTATAGTTTCGACAAATGAAAGTCAAAATCATTGACTCTAGACAGTAAAAGTGTGGGAACTACAGTATCTCACAAACAAAGACGGAGGGAGAGGCTTTAGGAATGAAAACAGGCACCGACCTGTCACAGAGTCGATTGTTTTTATGGTTTAGTCCAGAAAACTTGTGTAACTTGTAAACTTGTAACTGTAAACACACACATACCAATGTTTTAAAGTTTATCATTTTGAATTTTATTTATTAATGTATTTATCCACTTGATGGCGCTCTTTCTCAGAACAAGACAATCTACTTTTGTTTGATAAAGACATGGTTGTTCCGGGGTTTTTGGTTCTCACGCCCTGCTGTGTGTCTGATGGACTATGCTGATGTTTAAACCTCACAAAGTCAAAAGTATTAGTTCAGAAGAGTAAAGTGGGAACATAACGATGATTCAGCTCTAACTACAGAAAACGGCGTCTTCACAAACTGCAAATCCAAACACTTGACCACAAAATGCTGCTCTTTTTCTCCTGGATCGGATTTTTCCAGAGAATCCACCCACAGGCCACTGCCCGAGCGGCTCTGCCAAAGCTTCGCTCCAGCCTCGTCCCCGCCGGTGTCGTCCTGTGAGTGCAGTTTGGGTCAGATACTGGAGATATGCATCGGCTTTGAGAGCTTTAATCGACCGAGACTTTCTACGCACAGCCCTAGAATCCAGAGCCTTCCGGTTTCAAACAGAATGTAAAAGGCTCGTCTGGCTCCCGATTCTGCAGTTTCCTGAAGCAAAGCCAAACCAAAACCTGTGCCATAATTATGAAATGATCTTCACATCTGGATTCATTTTGTGAATTAAGAAAAATAACAGTTTGTCTGTGCTGACCTCTATATAAACATTTGGCTAAATACAAAGAACATGAGGATTTAGTGGCTGCTTCTCTTTAAACAAGTAAAATGTTCATCTTTGACTTGTTTGGCTCCCTCTAGTGTCCTGCAGCTGTTATTACATTTATGTACTAAAGCTGTCCTGTCTTTTTCCGCAGTGCTTCCTCCAGAGAATGTGACTCTGCTCTGTCATAACATGCAGAACACCCTCCACTGGACGTACACGCCACCGACTGATGGTGTAAAGTTTAAGGTGGACGTCCTGTCAACTCAAAGGTCAGTTAGAATTCATAATCATGATGGTTTTAACCTCCTGAGACCTGGCGTCACTATATGAGGACAACACGTTTTGGGTTGTCGAGGCCACAATGCGCATTTTTAGAAGAACAGCAACAATGCAACAATGTTCAATTTAGAATATTTTAAGAGTTTATATATATATATATATATATATATATATATATATATATATATATATATATATATATATATATATATATATAAATCTTTTTTTACATTTAATTTTAATTTTTTTATTTCTATTTTATTTTAACTTATTTTATTTTTTTAAAGAACAGCAACAATGCAAAAATGTTCAATTTAGAACATTTTTAAGAGTTTAGAATATTTATTTTATTTTAATTTTTTTAGATTATTTTATTTTTTTATTTCTTTTATAAGGCATATGTCTCGCTGCACCTGTCAGCAGCTTTTCAAATGAGCCACATTATTCCAAGAGTTGTTTTTTACATTCTGAACAAAATGTTGCTGTTTCAGGCATTTAATAAATAGTGTTTGCAAATCATGATTCAAAAGTTAAAATGTATAAATGATTAAAACGTAGAACGAATCTCCTCATGTGGACATAATTTTTCTCATAATGTAAAAAGATAATTCTTTGTTTTTACATCATCAGGTCCAATCAGCTCAAATAACAAAGAGAAATGAGTAAAGCCACAAAAGAGCTCGGGTCTCAGGAGGTTAATAAACGTCAGAGTATAATTTAATTCTGTTCATTTAGGAAACCCGTGTTGCTGTGGGTGGAGTCGCCTGCCACCTCCATAGACCTGTCTGAGTTCTCCGAACCGGATAACGAGTACATGGTGCAGGTGTCGGCGGTGAGGGACAGTGAGGAGTCCGAGCCCGTCCCCGAGGATGGGATTGAGTATAGCTACTTCCAAAACTCCGGCACACCACTGATATGTGAGTGAAAAATATAACAACTATGAAGCATAAAGTGTGTTCATCTGTCACTGATGCACAAGAACGAAAGTCACACATCTGCAGGAAAACACAGGTTTAACTGCACAAAACTCAAACACCGATTCAGCAGGTTTAGTCCTGGTTTAGTCCTGGTTTAGTCCTGGTTTAGTCCTGGTTTAGTCCTGGTTTAGTCCTGGTTTAGTCCTGGTTTAGTCCTGGTTTAGTCCTGGTTTAGTCCTGGTTTAGTCCTGGTTTAGTTCTGGTTTAGTTCTGGTTTAGTTCTGGTTTAGTCCTGGTTTAGTCCTGGTTTAGTCCTGGTTTAGTCCTGCTTCAGTCCTGCTTCAGTCCTGGTTTAGTCCTGGTTTAGCCCTGGTTTAGCCCTGGTTTAGCCCTGGTTTAGTCCATGTTTAGTCCATGTTTAGTCCTGGTTTAGTCCTGCTTCAGTCCTGCTTCAGTCCTGCTTCAGTCCTGCTTCAGTCCTGGTTTAGTCCTGGTTTAGCCCTGGTTTAGCCCTGGTTTAGTCCTGGTTTAGCCCTGGTTTAGTCCTGGTTTAGTCCTGGTTTAGTCCTGGTTTAGTCCTGGTTTAGTCCTGGTTTAGCCCTGGTTTAGTCCTGGTTTAGTCCATGTTTAGTCCTGGTTTAGTCCTGGTTTAGTCCATGTTTAGTCCTGGTTTAGCCCTGGTTTAGTCCTGGTTTAGTCCTGGTTTAGCCCTGGTTTAGCCCTGGTTTAGCCCTGGTTTAGTCCTGGTTTAGTCCTGGTTTAGCCCTGGTTTAGTCCTGGTTTAGTCCTGGTTTAGTCCTGCTTCAGTCCTGGTTTAGTCCTGGTTTAGTCCTGGTTTAGCCCTGGTTTAGTCCTGGTTTAGTCCATGTTTAGTCCTGGTTTAGTCCATGTTTAGTCCTGGTTTAGCCCTGGTTTAGTCCTGGTTTAGTCCTGGTTTAGCCCTGGTTTAGCCCTGGTTTAGTCCTGGTTTAGTCCATGTTTAGTCCTGGTTTAGTCCATGTTTAGTCCTGGTTTAGCCCTGGTTTAGTCCTGGTTTAGTCCTGGTTTAGCCCTGGTTTAGCCCTGGTTTAGCCCTGGTTTAGCCCTGGTTTAGCCCTGGTTTAGCCCTGGTTTAGCCCTGGTTCTATAAACTAAAAACACACTCATGTTTATGTCAACACCTCTTTGAACAGTGTCTTTTGTCAGAGACATGTGACTGTTTGTTCTTTACTAAAACTACATGTTTAAACGATTTAAAAAGTGAAACGCTGTAAACCACAGTCTGTCCTGCACCGTGGCATCACACAAAAAAAAACACAAAGATCACGAGATTTACTCATGTGAGGTTTACGCAACAGGAAGAGCTCTGGGTTTAAACTTTGAGCCGCAGGTTAAAATAAATCATCCGTTTTATGTCCTTTTCTTGAACTTGTCCTGGAGTGACAAGAAAAATTCTGTTCTAATTCTTAAAAAATATCTTGGACAGTTATATAATTGTTAAATTTGCACCGTAAATTTGTACAGCACAACTGGTTCACAAAGTAATTCAGTGTTTTACAGAATAAGAAAGACATTCAAATCACAAAACAACAAATCCAAACATAAATAATAATCGATCTCTCTCTTCCAGACGTCTGTATTTCCTGCTTATTTCCTTTTAATTTTTTTGTAAACTGCCGTCGTTTTGCGTGTGTTCGACAGGTAACGTGGACTTCCCTTTAGTCGACGTGACGAGAGACGACCAGCTCCTCCACTTCAGCTTCACCCACCCAGGACTCCTGTATCCCCCTAGTGGCAAACACGCGAACATGCGACGACTCCACAGGTTTCACTACCACGTCCAGCTCATGAACCAGGTCAGAATGTCACTTTGTGTTGGAATAGTTTGAATGTTTTTTCTCTAATTAGACTTTTTATGTGTTGTAGGATTGGGAAAATACGTACAGCTGCTCAGAGAGTTTATGTCGGGGGAAACTTCCGATCTTGGACGCAGAGAAAAGTTATTGTTTGAATATTTATGGAGAGATGAGAAAGATGTCAGTCCAACCCACAAAGACGTACTGCACCGAGCCTCAGAAAGCAGCAGGAATCAGCTGAGTTTTTAGTTTTGTTTTTGATTTTTGTGTTGCCCTGTGTGTTTTCTAATTCTTTTGTTGTGGGTTTGTCTCGTAGGTGTTCTTTTCTACGTGTTACCTCTCGTCGTGGCAGGTGGCGCTCTTCTCGTCGGTGTAATGGTCTTTGTCAAGCAAACGAGGCCGATGACACTCGATACAAAAGCTCTGGTCAGTTCATACGATTTAGTGGATTAAAAAAAAACTGCAATATGTCCAGAACTCTGCTGCCTGCACCCGCACCCGGACCTACACCTACACCCGGACCCACACCCAGACCTACACCCAGACCTACACCCAGACCTACACCCGGACCTACACCCAGACCTACACCTGCACCCGCACCCGGACCTACACCCGGACCCACACCCGGACCTACACTCGGACCTACACCCAGACCCACACCTACACCCGGACCCACACCTACACCCACACCTGGACCTACACCCGGGCCCACACCCAGACCTACACCTGCACCCGCACCCGGACCTACACCCGGACCCACACTCGGACCTACACTCGGACCTACACCCAGACCTACACCCAGACCCACACCTACACCCGGACCCACACCTACACCCACACCTGGACCTACACCCGGGCCCACACCCGGACCTACACCTGGACCCACACCTGGACCTACACCTGCACCCACACCCGCACCCTCACCTACAACCTCATCTACACCCGGACCTGCACCCGCACCCTCACCTACACCCACACTCGCACCCACACCTGGACCTGCACCCGCACCCACACTCGCACCCGCTCCAGAGCCCACATCAGACACCCACACCTGCACCCGCTCCAGAGACCGCATCACCCGCACCTGCACCCGCACCCACACCCGCTCCAGGGACTTCATCACCCACACCCACATGAGCTCCAGAGACTGCACCACCCACTCCCCTCATCAGAACACAGCACACCGGGCCTCAGGGTTTTAGTGGGGCCCATGTGAGGCTCTTGACTTGGGCCCCCATATTTCTGTCGTCAGACCCGACTGTGGGACTTCTAATCGTTCTTTTCTTACCCAATCTTTGGCAGTTTCCCGTAAATTCTATTTTTTAGTAACGTAATATATGACTTAGTGCTCGCTGTAGTTTTTGGATTCCTCTTGTAACTTTCTAATAACACATGTTCTTGTTTGTGTTGAAGGACTTTACAGGGAGGAGGAGTGTTCCTCAGCAGGACCAAACATCACTTGTGACCTCAGACTGTTCTTCAGTGCACGTGGAGCGTCCAACCCGTGTTACTGTCCTGCCACCAAACCTGACCTCGCCCTCCGCCCCTCTCCTCACCCAAACCCAGGACACGTCAAGTGACAGTAGCACAGGCTCAGAGGACATGAGACTACCTCTTGGAATACCAGGCAATGAAAACGAACCAGAGTCTGAAGGAGCAGCCGGGGAGCAGGAGGGGGCGCTAGGGGACGGCTACACAGAGGGCAAGTACTTGGATGGAGATGATGATGATGAAGATGAGGAAGAAGAGCCACAATCCCATGCATACGAGCCACACAACATGACTGTACTGAGCCATGATTCAGACTGAAGCAACACGGGGTGACTTCCCCAAAACAAACAGCATGAAATGTAATAGTGGGATTGTTACAGAGACATGAGCGGTCTCAAGACCCCCCACCAAAGGCTCTGACCCCCCACCAAAGGCTCTGACCCCCCCACCAAAGGCTCTGACCCCCCACGAAAGGCTCTGACCCGCCCCACTCGCTCCATCCTCCTGCCTGAAAATATTAGAACAGGAATAACACATATAGAAAAGTGCCGTGCTGACCAACCAGGAGAGTCAGGACCAGGGGATTAGACGGAGGGACAAAGGGGTCTGTTGTCTCAGGCCCCACGGTTTTAGGGGCCCAGAACTGTGCTGTGTGTGTGTTTGTTTTCAAATGTTTTAATTTTATAGTAATAATAATTTTATACAGTTTTGTTTGGACAATTGGAGCAAAACTGACTGTATTTTAAAAGGTAATGTCACTTTAAATGAGAGGGTTTGGTTTTATTTGCACCTTTAGATTTGACCAGAATCTTAACCTTAAAAGTGCTTAATACATTAAACTGTATAAAACATCATAGAACATAAATACATAAATACTGTTCTGGCATCTGGAAAGACCCAAAACTAAAACTCCAGAGTAAATAATTTGTACTTCCAGTTCTGTTGCACTGAAATTTCTCTCAAGTTCAACTAAAACTAGTTTTCCGCAGTAAGAGCTGGCATCCTGCAGGCAGGATCGGTCCAGCCTATAAGTGGACTAAGCAACTGCTTAGGGGCCCGAGGCCACCAGGGGGCCCCCAAGAGCCCATACTAATATTAATATAACATGTAAAGTTTTATTGGAAACAGGGCTGGTGTGTTTACAGCAGCCTAAATATCCCTCTCAAACAATTAATTTTTTTTTTTTATCTATAGGAGCAAAATATCTGCTGTTGTATGTGTTTTTGAGTCAGGCAAAGGTGTGGGCAACTATGTGTTTACTCAGTGTAAGGACCCCTTACCCCGAGGTGTGCTGAGGCAGCTGAGGTACATTTAAATAGCTGCTTTACAAGTTAGATTGAAAGTTATCTAAGCTTATGTGTATCTAAAGTCTCAGGCATCAAAAACACATTAAGATGATTGTTTTGTGAAAGGCAGTTACAGGACTTGAAATATCCTGTTACTTATTTCTTCCTCTAATGGACATGACCTGCCAAGATAAAACAGTGAAGCGGAACGGTGATATAATACTAAAAGTTATATATCTGTGTCACGTGAGCACAGCATGGTGAGTCTTGCTTTTGATTGTTGGCTTTTTGTTTCACAGCTTCAGATAGGCTCCTGTGAATGTTTAGGCTCCTGTGACGTTTAGGCTCCTGTGACGTTTAGGCTCCTGTGACGTTTAGGCTCCTGACGTTTAGGCTCCTGTGACGTTTAGGCTCCTGTGACGTTTAGGCTCCTGTGGCTCCTGTGACGTTAAGGCTCCTGTGACGTTTAGGCTCCTGTGGCTCCTGTGACGTTAAGGCTCCTGTGACGTTAAGGCTCCTGTAGCTCCTGTGACGTTTAGGCTCCTGTGACGTTTAGGCTCCTGTGACGTTTAGGCTCCTGTGACGTTTAGGCTCCTGACGTTTAGGCTCCTGTGACGTTTAGGCTCCTGTGACGTTTAGGCTCCTGTGGCTCCTGTGACGTTAAGGCTCCTGTGACGTTTAGGCTCCTGTGGCTCCTGTGACGTTAAGGCTCCTGTGACGTTAAGGCTCCTGTAGCTCCTGTGACGTTTAGGCTCCTGTGACGTTTAGGCTCCTGTGACGTTTAGTCTCCTGTGACGTTAAGGCTCCTGTGACGTTAAGGCTCCTGTGACGTTTAGGCTCCTGTGACGTTTAGGCTCCTGTGGCTCCTGTGACGTTAAGGCTCCTGTGACGTTTAGGCTCCCGGAGGCTGCTCCTGTTTCACATGATTAACGTTGATGAACCACTGTCACATTCGCTGGACGACTGAACGGCCTGTGAAGTGAGTCGTGACTGATGAATGCCTATTGTATATAGACTAATTGAAACTGCACATTTATGCTAAATGTCTGCTAATTATGTATGTAAATTTAAATAGTGGTCATAATATAGTGACCACAGTTATTCATTTTTTGTCAGAGGTGGATAGTACTCAGTTACTCCAGTTGGCTACATTTACTTGAGTAACACTTTTTTAAATTAAATTGTTGTAGTATTGTAACACCATGGTTTTGCCCTACCCACCTCTGCATTTTATAATGTAAATGTAAGACCACTGTAGCCAACTGGAACACATTAAAATCCACCAGAAACCAGGAAAGAGGACCCCCCCAGACTCCCCTTTCATGTTTGTCTACTGTTCTTGTGACACACACACTCTGACAAGCCGGCATGGCCAGTTATTGCTTCCATATTATGTGCAGGAAAGGTATTAACTGTTAAATATATAGGCCAGTTTGAAGTGGATTTCAGAAGCTGCACAGAAATGCAAATCTCAGGGTAAAGGTGTAAATAGGGCAGATGAATCTTGCTTGTCCCTGTGGTGCTATGAGTTTTGCCTTGTATGTGCATACTGTCCACATCTTATCTGTCTTATGATGTTACACTGGACATGTGTCAATCATCGCCATGTTTGTACATTTTTATTTGTGTGTTTTTGCCTTTGATTATTAATGGTATATTTTTGTTTTTTAAGAATGAATGTTGTAGCATCCTTGTAAATCACTGTCCATCATGTTCAAACCTTGCTCTATCATTAATAATAATTTCATAATTTCACATTATGTGTTACACCTCCTTCCTGTGTAGTTTGCTGCATTTATAAAATAATAGGTGCCATGCTTTTTTACTTGGAATTGAATGTGTGTATTTCTTTTCAACATTACATTTGTAGCTCACTGATAAACTTGAGTAATACTAACCCATCTAGTTTACCCCTTTATTACACCTTATATTTATTATTAAAACTTGTCACAAGATTAATACATTATTACTTTGCATAAATGAGTGACACATGATTTCCAAAATAAACTTTACTTTTTTATTTGATATAAAATAATCAATTTTATTACAGTGATTGAAAGTTAAATTATATATTTAGTTAAAATTAAACTATTAGAGGTTTATGTATTTAGCCTCGCGTTTACCATTATTCCTATGTTTTTACATTATATGGATCTCAACAGTGACGCCCGCCCGCCCTGGTTCTGTAACTAAATTTCCCATTCATTTTTCTCATAGACTTTCCAAAAAAAAGGAATATTAAAAGTTCCAAAGCTTGGGTCAGGGATAATCGGCAACGTGGCAACTACAGACCACAAACATCTAATTTTATTTAAAATCTGTTTCTAAAACTTTATGAATTACAAAGTTATTAAAACATTTCGCAGAATCTTGCATTTTAAACTGCCTTTTTGGATTCAAAACACCGCGTTATGGATATTAGTTAGCACGTAGCTAGTTAGCCTTTGGATGGGTTCATTATGTGAAAAATAAACGGAAAATATACTTCCGGGTCGTGACATGCGTCACCGTTGAGCTCGATGCTTATTGGCTGTTCGTACGTAAGGCGTGTGTACACGTGACCTTGCGCGGAGAAACCTGCGTGAAAGTTCTAGAAGACGCCGTTTACGTTAGACCTGTTTAGAGCGCGGGAATCCCGGATTTAAACAGAAAAAACACGTTAAAAAGAACCACGGATGCGAGAAAAGCTCGAAGAAGAGGACCGCGGACTCGTGAGTTTGTGAGCACAGAGATTCACGGCTGTGGAGCGGGAGAGAAGGAGCGGGAGCTGTTATGAGAGGCGGCCGAGCTAGAGCGAGCCAGAGCCGGGTAAGCTGAGCGGAGCTGCCGGTTCTTCGCACCGCACTCAAAAACTTCCGGACCTCGGTATTTCAACGCACTCAATGATTTTCCAGATTCAAAAAGACCCGCATCGTGTTTCCCGCTCATCTAAAAGCTCCGGTGCCGTGAGTAAACTTGACATTATGAGTGAGACCGAGCCCTGCGCCGTTTAGAGCGAAGAGACGGTTTCCCGCGATTTTTGTTCCATTGTTCTCTATTGTACAAGGGTAAGCTAAAGGGGCTAAGCTAAAGGGGCTAAGCTAAAGGGGCTAAGCTAAAGGGGCTAAGCTAAAGGGGCTAAGCTAAAGGGGCTAAGCTAAAGGGGCTGAGCTAAAGGGGCTGAGCCAAAGGGAATGAGCCAAAGGGAATGAGCCAAATTGTTTAAGCAAAATTGAATGAGCTAAAGGAGCTAAGTTAAGGGGCTAAGTTAAAGGTACAAGGCTAAGGGGAATAAGCTTCAGGGACCAAGCTAAAAGGACTAAGATGAAGGGAAGACGTTATATTCTTGGTGTGAAATGTAAACATTTTATTAGTATTCAGAAGGGGATAAAGCCTGATCGAAACTTTTGTGGTTTCCTGCTAAATTCTTAATTTGATATTTAGGGGATATATTGTGTTATTGTGTTATTTCAGTGGTGGAAGGTAATGAAGTAAAAGTAATAAAGTACTGTACTTAAGTAAAATGTTCAGGTATTTGTACTTTAATGAAGTACATTTTACAGTGCGTACTTTTTTATCTTTACTTCACTACAACTGAGAGCCATATCTGCTGTGTCTGGATGGGTTTCCTCCGGGTACTCTGGGTACTCCGGTTTCCCCCATCAACCAAAACATGAACGCCCTTCAAGACAACTGTTGTGATTTTGGGTGTTACAAAAATTAATTGAATTTAATTGAATCTGTACTTTCTGCTCTACTGCATTTTGGAACAGGATGTAAAAAAAAGTACAAGTATTTTTTATTGTGAGACCTGCTAAACAGGCTCAGGGTTTATTTAACACGTTCATAGTTTGAGCAACACAAATGTACAGATAAATAGACCTAGGGAAAAAAATATTGATTCAGTTGTTCCTGTTTAAATTCAACTTAAATCTTTCTCAAAATCACCATATTTGAAGCTTTATAAGACTCAATCTGTGTGAAATACTTTTACTTTTCTACTTACTTCTTAAGTGCATTCTTAAACAGGCACTTAAATACTTTTTAAGTAGTTTTTTCATGTGATACTTGAGTATTTCTTGCTCTAGTATATGTACTTTTACTTAGTAAAATTGAGTACCTTGTGCACATGGTCGTGTGCAGCATTGGGGTCATGGAGTCCAGACTGTTTTTTTTTGTTTTGTTTTTTGTAGACCAACTTCTAATGAAGAGCTCAGCAATTATGTGTGCGTGTGTGTACGTGTTTACATTCATGTGTGTGTTTGGACAAGAGGACATACCGCACACACGCAGCATCAGCAGAGAGGACAGGCGAAACAGACTTATTTCTCAGAACATGATGTTCATGACAAGGACAAAGAGGAACAGTCACTCACACACAGGTTCTACACCACATGAGTTTCCAGTCGGGTTTTATGTTGTGACAATCTGCCTCTTTCTCACAGACTTGAACTTTTAAACTTTTGAACACTTTTCATAAGTTTTATACTTGTGTGTGTTGTGAACGTCACAGTCCAGTGTGAGGCTGTAGATTTAAAGGAGGAGTGCTGGAGAGTAGAGGTGGAGCAGAGGGGGGCAATAAATGAAGATGGGGGCAAATAATTAATATGTAATACAAGTCTCATATTTTACTGCTGTCAGGGTTGGTGAAAAATTCCACCAGATTACATGAAATTCCACCATTTTCTTTATAAAATCCCTGGGGCAGGACCCCCAGACCCCCTGCCTTCAGCAGTAGCTCCATCTGCCACATGTCAAGACACATTCAGCACAATGTTCAGGGAGCCTCTTGATGGAAACTGATTGATACTTTTTGTCAAATAAATTTGGACTACAAGTTGTTATTTCAAAATAAAGACATATTTTACCCATATAAATTATAATAATTTTCTGAACAAACATGAACTTAAATGACTAAGGCATTTCAATTCCTCTCACCTGCACACTCATTCAGTTGAATGATTCAGCGGTTTACTATAAATGCGTAAAGAAGAAGCACGTGTGTGGTGACATTTGAGGCTTCCATGTTGTTCCTCTGACTAACTGTATTTGAGACATCCATGTTGTTCCATGTTGTTCCTCTGACGAAATGTGGCTATGGAGCGATGTTCATCTTCCTCTTACACACTGCGTGGGAGGATGACACTTCTTACAGTAGAAAAGAATATTCAGGTTTACTGTATTAAACTTTAGCTTATCTGAACATGGCTTCCTGTTCTGTAATGTCAGTATATCATGTGCTGTAATGATTTATTCACAGGTCCACAGACAGAACTTGCAGACCGTTATTTGAATGCAAATGTGCCCTCTGTCAATCATTTGGTAAGATTAGAAAAAATGTCAAATGAAATTGAGCGCCAGTTTTATAAGAATATGCTCAAATCCCGTGCACATGCCCTCCTTTCCCTTTATGATTCAGTTCAGTTCAAGCTTATTTCAGCAGCACATTTACAACAACTTGAGCTGACCAAAGTGCTTCACATAAAAGTCAGCAACAAACAAATGTAAAGATCACACAATACATAGGAAAAGAACAAGAAAACACCAAGATATCCTGTGTAGCTAGTGTTAAATGCCAGGGAGAAGAAGTGGGTCTCGTGTTAAATGCCAGACACACAGCATAAAATAATAAAAAAATGTAAAACTTGCAATTAAAAACTTTTACAACCCAAACAGACACATTGCATACATTGTCCCACACACAGCCCCAAGCACGTCAACCGTGTAACCGCCATAGCATATGTTCACATGTCACTACACTTCTTTACATGTCAAAACAAGACTAGACCTGTTGCAATCATTTTCTTTGCACTACTGGGACATTTTTAGCATTTTTTTTAAACTATATGATAAGATTTAAGCCGTAAAAGTTTGAATTAATTCCTTCTATGACATTTTACAGAAGTAAACTAACGATCAAAGTGTCTCATTCTGTTGTTTATTTATCGCAGCTCATGATTTTTAACAGGGTTTTTGTGTCAGTGGTGTAAATTAGTTTCAATATTATCATTTATCATCTATATTTACTTCAGCGATATAACGAGCTTCAAAATTTGCTATTGTGACAGGGCTAGTTCAAATTAGATAGACGATAGAATTCACAAATGTAAGATTGAGAACTGCTGTAAAAACCTCTAATGTGGATGATGGCGTCTGCTCAGACTTGAAATACAATGAAGGTAAGTTTATTTGAATTATTTTGTGTACCAATTGTGTTATATAAAGTGCTTCACAGAATAAGAAACATAAAATCACAATAGAAATACGTAAATGATCATAAAATTAAAAACAGCAAAGAAAAAAGTGCTGAACAAAAACACTTCAGTCAATGCAAACCAGGGGTCTCAAGCTCACAGCCCAGGAGATGTTTTGTGACCTGCAGGAAAGTGGGTCACAAGTTTAATGTTGGGTGTGTCCTGGCAGTTTTAAATGAATGGCACTTTACCAAGTTGTGCCTGGAACAGATATTGAATATGGCCAAACAGAGATTAAATTAAATGCATTTACGATAAATAGTGTGAGCAACGGGCTGTGTCCAGTATGGCATCGCTGACGTCTTTTTAGTGATGTGTAAACCCCCGAGCCCACGTGTTACTCCTGCTGTTTGTATTTCCATCACAAAAAATTCAACAAATAACGATGTATAGCCATAAAATCTGCAAGAATCTGCATTTTTCCTCATAATCTTCTCAAACACATTGCAGTTTTCAACACTTTTTAACAAACCTTTTTTTGTGGAATACGATCCTGCGGTCTCCAGCTAATTTGAATTTGAGAACCCTGATGTAAACACTGTCTGACCCTTAGACTGAGTAAATACATAAATATGTTTAGTCTATGGTCTAACCCTAACCTTGAAATTTTGCCTTCACCAAGATTGGGCAATAGTCACGTATTACATAACAACTTTTGCTATGCGGCAATTTCTAGTAAAACAAGACACCGATCCTGCTGGGAAACGTGTCCTGCAGGGAAGTCCAGCCCCAGATATTTAAAATATTTTTGCATATGTTTTATTTACATTTGTACTTTTGTTACATAACAGCATTGCACAGGTAAACATATACTGCTGTGTATCTTTAGGTAAGCTGTAAATAAAGTTGTTTTTGTTGTATATAAACCACATGACTGCAGGGCGTGTATTTGATTCCAGTCTCGTAAAATGATATGTGAACTCGCATCAAGCTGTGAAGGTGTTTTTTTTTGTTTTTTTTGGGGTAGTCAGAATTACAGGTGGAACTGTGTCCTTATAAGGCGTTTTGAGATGGAGGAAGTGTCCACTTTAAAACCAGCGATGCACAGAGTTGCGGTCCAGTGTCAGACGAATGATCAATATGAGGGCAGTTCTGTGGGCCGCTGTGCTGCTGGGGACCGTAGGAGGCGGTCTCACTGAACAAGGTACAGTTTCAACTTTTTAGAAGAAAAGAAAACTCGTGAATGTGTAGCTTCAGTGCATTTTTTTAATTAACTTTCAGATATGTTTTGTTGAATTGGTTCTTTTTGTAAGCAACAAAAATATTGTCACTCTGTGGTAGAAACAAACTGATATTGAGCCAGTATTTACACTTTTTTACATATGGGCTATTGGCCTTAAATTTCCTGCCTAGGACGATTTCATTCTCTTGACAAATTCTCTTTTTAAATAATCTCACTGCTTTTTAGTGAAATTTGAACAGTTTAAAAACCCTTCTGGGGACTGGGGTTGTGAATTCCCCTGGCTATAAACACTGTGATACATGCATCAGATTAATAAATTGTTAATCTATGGTTGTTGTGTCAGTCCATTTTCAAATAATAAAATAAAATAAAAATAAAATAACATAAATACATTTTAACACTTAAGTGAGATGATTGCATTCACAAAATTAGATTACACTGCACTGTTAGGGGTTAGTAGTAAAAAGTATAGACAGTATTTATATTAGTTGTTATTTCAAATCATATTTTGGGGGGAAATCATCAAAATTGGCCCAAAAAATATCAGCAGACCATAACAGCCAAGGGTTGCTGTGGACAGATCCACATGTGTGTCGGTCATTCTCTGCTCTGGGAGAGACCAAGGGGGAAAAACTAGATGCAAGTAGTTTGAGTAGCCTAAAACCCTGACAAAAACAGACTTTGGGAATATGCAATCGTCTCAACGTTGGCACAATAATGTTATTAGTGTTTTTACTGTAAGTTTTTGTTTATGTAATGCTATTGGCCCCTTTATAATGCGTCAGACCATTTCATCCGTAGTGTAGTTTGTTCCTTTCCTAGCACTTTGGCCATCTGATGTTGTTTTAAATGTGCTATACACGAAAGGCATGTCATAAAAATAATTTTGAATTGGGCTATAATCTTTCTTTCCATGTCTCAGTGAGCCTTCTGCCTCCGGCCCATTTGAGGTTTGACTCTGTGGACTACAAAACCACTGCGGTTTGGATTCCGCCCTCCAACAGCTCCACTCTCCTGTACAACGTCCAGTGGAAGATGTGAGGATAATCTTTCAAATGCATTACATCATTATGCTCATGCTGTATTCTGATTAGCTGACGTGTGCCCGCAGCTACGGCGAGCCTGAATGGCTGAACGTGGACCACTGCCAAGGCATTGAGAAGCCCAAGTGTGACCTCAGTGAAGAAACCTCCGATGTCACCGAGTGGTACTACGCCCGTGTGCAGGCGACCACGCCGGCTGCCAAATCACCCTGGGTTACATCACGCAGATTTAGCCCACGCTGGGACTGTAAGGCACATATTTACATAATCTTTTTTAAATATTCTTGATATTTTATTTAATAATTTTCTGTCTTTTTTCAGCCGAAATTAGCCCGCCTTTACTGAGGCTGAACACCACAATGAAAGGAATTGTGGCGCGTGTGAAACCGCCGCGTGCGCAGGTCAGAAAGCAACACCGTGATCTGTTCTACAAGATCTACCTCATCAGAGAAAATGGAGAAGAGGTAAACTTCAACTATTAACACTAGAAAATAGAATAGAAAATATATTAACACTACAAAATATATAAACATGTTACTTGTAGAGATTAAGAGAAAGATTGAGAAAGTGTGCAGGTGTCAACTGACTGAGCAAAGGTTTGTGGTTTGACTTCAGTACTGCACAAACTGTCATTGTGTCCTTGGGCAAGACACTTCACCCAAACTTATTCTGGTCTGAAATATGCGTAATTTTGTTGTTTGAGAATTGAAATAAATGGAGCCGTAGCACCAAATACAAATAGAGAACTACTGAGGGCTCGTAAAATGCAATATATATGACCTATTTCTATATGACCTTTTTAATAATTCTGTTGATACTAGACGCAAACAGAAGAACAATAGGGGAAGAAACCACAATAACAACAAAACAAGAACATGATAACAATACATACTCTGATGCAACTGGTGTTTGCGGCTAATATGGAATGTGTACCTTTATTTGGGAGGGAAGGGGTTTGATTTAAAGTTCATTTTGCCTCACAAATTCCAGACAACTAAGAAATGCTTTGGTGCTTCATTGTGTGGAGTTAGACCATGGATGTTTGCCATTTGGGATTAAAGGAAGGTGTGAATATAAAGCAGTTTAAAAAGAATTACAAAAAATAGACGAGATATGAAATGGATGGAGATGTTATATAATGCAAGAAAGGGTAATAATATTGCATGAATAAGGTTTAATAGAAGAATTATGTAAAAGAAAAAAGCCAATTGTACATATCTTGATGAAATGATGAGGAAAAGGGGGAAAGGTGTGGGGATAAATGTTTTCATCCTAATTACATGTATATAGTTCCTTGTAATATCTGTTTATAGCTTTGTTATGTCTTACGTTACGCTTTTTTTAAAATTCTATGCATGTTTGAAATTAACAGGGTGACAGTTGAACAGATTCCTTGATGCTTTGAAAGTGGAAAAGTGCTATATAAAAAAATGTGACCATGACGTTCATACATTTTAATCTTCAGCCCTAACTATATCTTGGAGCTCACCTATGTAAATGTTTATATCTTCTTCTTATAGGAGGAGTTTGAGATGAACTGCTGCTTTCACAAACTCTGCATAAAGGACGTCAAGCGCAAGGCGAGGTACTGCTTTCAGGCCCAGACCATACTCCCCCTACAGGCCCGGAGTAGCGCCCGCAGTGAGGTCAAATGCATCACCGTAAGGTAAAAACACACTGATTTTATTTGTGTTTTAATTGTAGCTCTAATAATTGGCAAAGGTTTGTTCTGTCTTCAGTTTTGAGCTTAAACTTGGATTTAGAAATAGCAATTCTTTCTGTCAGACATGTTTGTTTACCTGTTTTTCATATTTCACTTCCTGTAGCGTTCCTCACAAATGTCACGTGATGTTGTAGTGGCGGGGTTTTGTTGTCTTGTAGGCTCCTTCACTTGATTTTAGCAGAAGCTTGCGCCCCCTACTGTCTGACGCCTTCTCAGGGACTGCATCCCGCGTGTGATGAGGTGTACACTCCCTCGTCACGTTTATGCGCTAGATCAGAATCAATCAATCAAACTTTATTTCTATAGCATCTTCCAACAACCAAAGCTGCCCAAAGTGCTCTACAACATTAAAAACACGATTAAAAACAATAAACTTCATTCAAATCAACAGAGCACATTACACCATTAAAATAAGGAAAGAGTCACAGGGCCACTAAGTGCTGAAAGACGTTTTAAATAAATACGTTTTCAGTTTGGCTTTAAACAGAGGCAGGTCAGAGATGGAACACTATGGGCAATGAGTTCCAGAGTTTTGGCCACTGTAAAAGAACGATCGCCCCACTGTTTGCACCGGGACCGGGGGACCTCCAGCAGATGTTGCCCAGCAGATCGTAGAGCTCTGCTGGGTCGGTGAGGCGTCAAAATCTCACACAGATAAGGTGCAAGGCCATTTAGTGCTTTAAAAACAAACATTACAATTTTAAAATGGATTCTGAACTGGACAGGGAGCCAGTGCAAAGACAGGACAGGGGTGATGTGGTCATGTTTGCGACTGTTCGTGAGCAGGCGGGCTGCATCAGAAGCCATTAAGATGCGCAAACGAGGTCCAAGGAGCATGAATCGTGACGAGGGAGCGTACACCTTATCACGCACGTGGGATGGAGTCCCGGAGGAGGTGTCAGACAGTAGGGGGCGTAAGCTTCCCCAAATGTCTGACAAAAACAAGTAAAGCAGACTACAAGACATGTCACTACACCATCACTTCAGTACACCATCACTACACTACAGCTGCACCACACCATCACTACACCTCACTATCACTGAACCATCACTAAGGTACAACATCACTACACTACACTACCACAACACCATCACATGACACTTGTGAGGAAGGCTACAGGAAGTATGTAAAGCAGGTAAACAAACACTCATGTCTGACAAAAAGAAGCTCTAAAAGTTTTGAGGCAGACAGCTGGGGAGTACCGTCAGTGAAAACCAACCTCTGTGTTAACAAAAGATGACAAAATGAGGAGTCAAGTGTCACTCAAGAGCCCGCGGCGCAGAGACAGGAAAGAAAGGGAGGGAAACAGAAACTCCCCGGGGAGAAATCGTAGCCGTTCCGATTCTTCACCAAAGCTATAATTACATGTGCCGCACTATTTTTAGATCAGGAACAGACATGGAGGTAGTGCTGGTAAATGGAGTCTTCTTTATCCCGCTTACTGACTTTTGCTCCACTCTCTCCTTCCTCATTCTCTCACCTGTCATCACTGAAGATAAATGGGGAACCTCGTGCTCTAAATGACGACATGGGACAATGCAACACCTCTACAGCTTGAAACAACCAACGCTACCTTTACAGACTGCCAGTGAATGTGACATGGATCAGGCAACACTCACGGCCATCTGCCAATACTGTTACATACACAGTGATGGGAAGACTACTTAGAAAATGGATTTAGTTATAGAATACAGAATACCCAGATCTGTCATGATGATAATCAACTTCTCATTCAATATTTAACACTATATTTTGGGGCTCATAATATTTCGTGTCTACACTTTCTTTGCAAAGTGGGGAGAGTTTGTGTATTTTTGTTGTAATATGACAATATTTGAGCTGTGGGGGGTTGAAAAGGTAAGTTCTCTGGCTAATTATTGCTTCATTCTGTTTATTTGTTGCAGCTCAGGCGTTTTATTGAGACACTTTATTTAAAAATGGTTCACTGGGATTACTTTTGCATTGTTATTGTGTCATTATTGTTTATTGCAGTAAGGATTTACTGTGCTTCAAAATGTGTTATTGTGACAGGTGTAAGAATACCCAAATTAAAATGTGGTTTGTTACATGGGCCAGAGGACCGTATTCTGAATACTCTGTAAATGTTATGCTTTTACACTATAATATAATGCAAGATTACAGTTAGTTTACTTTTAGTAAAGTAACTGTAATCTTAATGCCACCAAACGAAAGGGTAACTTTACCAGAATAGTTACTCAAAATGAGCATTCAGAACACGATTGGTCAAATGGTCAAATTCCTATTGCACTTTTCTACCTCAAGTAGGCAGCATATATAGCGTATATACTCGCACTCTCACTGTTAAACCTAAATGTGCTGGAGACAATGAAGGCCATAAGTAGGAGTCTTGCCCAAGGGCACAACAGCATCACTGCAAGAAGTGGGAATTGAACCATCATTCTAAAGTTTACAGTGGCACATTTCACTGTCACTTCACTCTTGTCATAACACTGTGCCTGATGGCTGTGTAACTGACCTTGTGCGATTTAAAAACACCACTCCTAAAATTGAATTAAATATGTAATAAATAAATGGTAATTATGAAGATGAGTGTTATTATAATAAATAAATACTACTTAAAGAGCGTGTGTTGTGTTATTTTCTGTTCTAATGTTGTTTCATCATCACACACGGATCTGGAGTTGTGTTTTGTTTCATTCTCGTATGTGTAAAACACACAAATGTGCAGATTTAGAGCTCTTCTCTCAAACTGAAAACACTCTGTTGCACCTTGTGATGTCATCAAGTGGTAATACAGGAAGTGCTCCACTGTGTTTTTAAACTCCACACACCATGTACTGAATGTAAAACACAATGAGAAACTACAATTGTGCCTCTTGGAACAATGTCTCATGTGAAGAGCTGCAGACAGGAGCAGGAGACATGTGACTTTACAAAAAAAATCTGCTCTACATTCTAAGATGAAAAATATTCTAAATTGAACATTTTTACATTGTTGCTGTTCTTGTATGTTGTTCGTCTTATAAAAATTTGCACTGTGGCCTAGACAACCAAAAATGTGTCCCAGATTCCAGGAGGTTAAGTAAAAGTGTTAAAGTATTTGTTTACAAGACCTCAAAATATGGGTGAAATACTTTTAAAGTTTCAAATGTGATTTTGATAAAGATTTGTGCTGAATTTTGTTTAAACAAACAACTGAATTGTTTTTTCAGCTGTGTTTTTTTTTGTATATTTTTGTTTGCTCCAAAAAAAAAATAAAAAAAATTACCCTCAGCCTTTTGAGCAGGTCTCAGACAATAATGAAAAACTTTACTTGTTCAAAATTGTAGTGGAGTAGAAAGTACAGATACTACTCTCAAATGTACTGAAGTAAAAGTATAAAGAATTAGCTTTAAAATGTATATAAAATACAAATACCTAAAATTTGTACAATACTTTCTTTTTCTTACTACTTTCACTTGGTTATAAACCCACTAACAAAGGTAACAAACTATCAACTTCATGACATCACAAGTTGGAACAGAACATTTTGGGCTTTGGAGATGCAGACAGACTAATAAAGTGTGACTCAAACATGTGTGAATGAAACAAAACACAACCCCAGGTCTGTTTTTGATGAGGTAACAGCATTAGAACATGAGTTAAAGCTCACAGGAGTCAGTTTTGTGCAATATTGGACCTTTTAACCAAGAGATGCATGTACTTATAACATTATACCTCTAATATAATACTTGTCATGGCAAAATGTCTTAAAGTTCACAAAAACACAAACGCTGAGCTTAATTTAGCCTTTATTTAAAATGTTGATATTTTTAATCAATCAGTGGTGAAGTAACCAATACTGTTAAGTTAACCAATCACTGATGTCATGTCAGTGAAGTACAAATGCTCACAATGAGGGGTTGTTCATAACATTTTAGACAGAGAAGTTAAAAACTCCCCGATAGCAGCTAGGATCAGTGGTTTTGGTCCTGGAGGAAGACGCCTTAGTCTTGAACAGGAATTTGGTCCCATAGCCAACAGTCTCACATTATTGCTACAGTTAAGCCAAACTGAATGGAATGTCATAGGCACAGTGGTCATCAGCATCAACGTTTCGCCCAAATATGGCAACACAGACTTTTAAAACCATGATTTCAGGGGCCGAACTCAACGATCACACTCAACGGACTTCATCGCAGGTGTTTGTAAGGTTTCACCTGTTGATCTGCGGGGCCTCGACAGTTTTACAGCAGTCATACAATACACAGCAGTTCACATTCGACATGAGCTGACGAGACCATATACACAGCCATGGAAAATAATACAGTATTTACACTATTTGGAAATAAAAAAAACATTTCAGTATAACAGTGATTTAGGTTTGCAAACAGCAGTCATCAGTCAATAGCTCATACGAGATGTTATTTTTGTTTTTAAGGGAGAATCATAGACTGTATAAAGAAGTGGACTGAGTGCGAGCGACGTCACCCACAGCGTTCGGCGGCAGTCAAATGAAGCTCATCGAGGCTAGAGCAGAGTTTTGTATTTGGAATTCCAACTGTGAGTATCATAACAGCCAATCTGGAGCGAGCCTGTTGAAGGTAACGCCCCTTCCCGCTCACACCGCTGGTTTAGCAGGGAGCGGGAGCTTAGCAACGCTGTCAATCAAACCTGTTGCTAACGCTAGCGAGAGGGACGTCGGGGAAAGGAGGAGCCAGGTTTGTCTGTTATTAATGTTCATATCTTGATTTACAGGCACAATAGTGAAATAAAAATGCCAGGATCATGTAGAGCACTCATGATCACTTCCTTTTTGGAGCGTGTCAGCTAGCACGTTAGCCATGTCCATTTATATATACAGTCTATGTGGAGAACCTGGGAGCGGCCATTTTGAACCGTGTACAAACAGTGAGCTCGACTTCAAGCCACAGGACCCGATACAGTATATCAAGGGCACTGTCAGTTTTTCTCCAAAGCGCCCGTTTATTTGTGAGAGCCAAACTTGTATGTAAACATTTTGTAAACTCAGATGTGCATATGTGTAAGGCACCAAGACGTGTACATACTTTTAGAAATGCGTTTGTTGCATAATACAGCTCATATCACTCTGGCAATGTTGCTTTTTCTTCTATGACCACTCCCAGACTGTGCAATCTTTCAATGACTACAACTTTAACATCGACCATACCAAAAATAAAGTAGAAAAAAAGAGAAATGCTATGTCTAATACTTTTACAAAATCTATATTAGCAACATGTGACCCAGTAAAACCGATCTGGGTTTTGAATAGAAGACTCAGTAGTAACTCTGGCATTTTGGGAAGACCAGGTTTAGGCACCCGTACAGACTGTACCGCACACGCAGCACAAACAGCTTGCAGCATTGGAAGAAATCAAGAAGTAAGACATATGTACAAATAAGAAGAGAATTTGTTCAACATTTTAGGTCACATGCATGATTCTCAAGCCAAAATCTAAAAGCATAGGTACTCAACTCTGCTAAAGTCAAGTTTCTTCATATTAAATTACCTATAAAAATATATATAAATATAAAGGTGAGGGTTTTTGTTGCAAAGGGTGCAGCTGCGGTCAACGTTTAGCTGCACAAACAGAAAAAGGTAAAGGCAGAAGTGTGAACAAAAAGGAGGAAATGAGCTGATCTTGTTCCACAACTACTACTTCTACGGCCTTACAAGATTCATCTGAGGGAGAGCGCGTTCCTTGAGGCGCGAGAAAACGACGCGGAAACATCACATGACAGTTTCTATTGACCTTATTCCGCTTTGCCCACTTTTGCCTCTAAACGCTACTAAACCACACTTCCACTTAATCAGGAATCCCATTCATTTCAGTGGAGTTTGAGAAAAAATTTGCTGCTAAAATATGATATAAAATACGTTGATTTGTGTAAAATGTTCATGTAACCAACAAGTCAACACAGCACCGATTCTCTGGAGGCGTTAAAACGGCTCTGTCCCTATAGAACTTATTGCTATCAAAAACGGCAGCCCCATGCAAAATAATACAACCCGAATGACGATGGCGGCGCCCACGGCAACTTCCAGAATAAGGTGAATAGTACAGAACGTTAAGGCAGTAGTCGCTAAACCGCATCTCGTCCACGGTGACCTTCAGGGACATCTAGGACAGGAACTCCTTCTCCAGTTCGAAGAGCGAGGGTCGACCCGGCGAGCTCTGGATGCGGCAGAGCGGCACAGTGCAGTCCCTCTTCTGACCCTCTGTGTCCATGTCCAGCAGAGAACAGCCCACGGTGACCTCTGACCCCAGCACCATCCCGAGGCTCTGCGCCGCCTTATCTCCAGTCAGGTGGCCCAGAGAGTAGCTCTTGTTACGCCCCCGCAGCAGGGCTCTTAAAGACACAGGCCGTGGTTTGGACCCGCTCTCGCCTCCGGGTGGCGCCTCTGTCCCACCGTTTCTCTCCTTCTCCTGCTTCTTCTGCACTGTCATGGGGTTTGGTAGTGTGGTCGGGCCATTTGCTGAAACACAGATGAAGTGATTTAAAACACTACAGGAGGCAGATATATCACATTTACATCGCTTTGACAATGTTTAAATCCAGGCTCAAACTTTGCATATGACGAAAAGGGTTTTATTCAGCACTTTTCTCCTTTAATTTTAAATTTATGATGCTTATTTGTGATTAATTATGTTGTGATTTGAATGCCTTTTTTTTATTCTGTAAAGCACTTTAAATTACCTTGTATACGAACTGTGCTATACAAATAAACTTGCCTTGCCAATAAGAGTTTCATTCTTAAATCAGACCAATTCTGCAAAATGGACTTTTAACCATGTTATAGTTGTTTCTTCTCATTTACCCCTTCAAAGTTGTATTTGGAGTGATTCGTGGATGTTTGAATAAGCTTTAATCTCTTCTTTTCAAGACGCCATTTTTCCAATCAATGCCTGTTTTCACCTCCCACTGCTCTGTACTTACTTCGTTCCTCAATTTTATTTTCTTAAATCGGTGATACACGTAGGATTTGGCAGCGTTGCATAATCGTATAAATTACAAATAGTCTGCTACTTGCTAATGTGATGTGCAGCTGTCCATAGGAGGGGCCGACAGCTACACGGCGCTTTGTTTTGATGACATTTATGGCGACGTCAGCTCCCATTGGACAAGTCGTTCTAGATGAACATTGTGATTTAAAATGTGCAAATCATAATTATGGTCCTAAGCCCTGAGTTGATTGACCCTGACTGACCCACATAATTGATAATGATCCACGGGTGTCAGAGATTATAACTATAAAGCACAAACACTAGGTCTGATTAAAATGGTAGCAGGAGGCTTGGGGTCAGAGTGGGTCAGACTCACTGATGTGGTTGTTGTACTTCTTGCGGCGCAGACGTGTGGCCGGGTTGTTGTTGGTGACTTCAGGTGGATGTCTGCTCTGTGCTGTGCTCTGCTGCACCGTGGGCTTGTTGCTTGGACCGTTCACCGCGGGATCTTGCTTGAGCGGTTGTGAGGAGTTGATGATGACGGGCGCCTCCTCCTTCACGGGGCCAGTCTGAGGGAGCTCGGCCTCGGACTGCAGAAGACATTTGGTGGAGTTGCATTCCATGATGGCCGACATGGACAGGAGGTTGGCGGCAGTGGTTGCGGCCGTGCTGTGATTAGGCGCCTCTTCTTTGCGAGGCCGGGTGTTTGGAGGCGAGGTGCTCCGGCGAAACCTGGTGGCACGTTGGAAAAGACCCTCCTTCTTCTTTTTCTCCTCCTTTTGTGGCTCGGACTCCTCGGCGGGGGCGGAGTTCTTGAGCGCCTCCCGCAGGTCGTATCCCAGGACGACCGACGCTAGCAGAGAGCCACAGCCGTACAGCACTGTGTCAGTTTTACGGCGGGCGGAGCTCCTCTTCAGACTGTTGGTGGGGGTGTGCTGAGGCGTGGTGGAGGCGGAGGAGGTGGAGGTGGTGGTATAGGGGTCTTCAGGGGTCTCTGAGGGACCACTTGGACTCACTGGAGCCGCACTGCTGTCCACCAACCCACTTTGTCCACTGGGACTCTGCGGTTGCTGCTCGTCCCTCCACAGAGATAGATCTATATAGACCTGGTTGGGGAACTTGAGCTGCTTTGGTTTGATGCTACTGTCAGAAAAGTCCAGAGACATTTCATCTTTACTGAGACCAGCTGAAAAACAAACAAACAAACAAAGGAAGAAGTTAAGTCAATGCATTTTAATTTAATCAATCAAACGTTTACAAGTATGTCTTCAGCTCACCTTTTTCATCAAAAAGAGCAGCGAGAGGCGCATTTTTCTGAGTAGTGGACCAGGGGTTACTGCCGTCGGACAGAGGCCTCACTCTGAAACCACAGAAACACAACATCACCCACTGTAAACTATAACCAGCTTTGGGAAGTACCTGATCGCACAAAAATGTGAATGGTGTCATGATCCTTCAGCTCCCTCCTTGTGTTTTTCACTCTGGAAGACTTGTCCCCGCCCCCGCCTACCTACAGGAGCCACGGTTTAACACCAGCTGCAGTCTGTCAATACTCACCTGTGCTTCATCTCCAGTCAACCCAGATCTACCACCACTCCCATCTCTGCATCTCCAGCCCCTACCTGCACCTGTGGACTCCGCCCCAGCCCCCAACTCCTCTGCTAATACACCATGTAAATCTGTTTTGCATTTTGGGTGATTTCAGGTCTAAAATAAGCTACAAATGTTCAGAAACATCACTTTATTTATACGCTTGTTTGGGAGATTACACTAGACCTCCCTGTTCAGTTTTAAATTCAAGTTTATTATCTAAAAAGAGCAAAAAGAGTGAGCAAATCTCCCAAACAACAATTGCGATGTTATGTACTTTCTACAGATCTCCCACCTCTGATTTAATCTAGAAAAAAAGTTACCATAATGACTATATCAATTTATCATTCAATAAATGACAGATGGAACAATATTTTTTGGGGTCAGTATATATTTATACATTTTCTTTGGGAAATGGTGGGTTTTTTTTTGGCACTATGATAAGATTTTACAATACAGTTACTCTTTAACTTAGTGGTATTCAGAATACATGTAATTTAGGCCCAAACTGCACAGAATCAGACAGAAAAATATAAAACCCAGCTCTTGTGGTGAAGCATAAGTGGTTTTTCCTTCTCCAATGATGAAAATGGAGAACAAACAGTGAAACAAACAAAGCTGTTTTTAATCCTACGTTGCGTTTTTACACTATAATTTAAAAACTCGATGTAAAAGTATTCTTAGCGTGCAGAATACAGTACTCTGATTGGACAATGTACTGGAATACTTAAGAAAATACATTTTAATGCACATACTCAGTATTCTGTAATTAAATACATTTCCAAAGTTTTTTTTTCTTATCACTGACAATAAATAAACAGTAGATGTGTGGACTTTGGACAGTACCTCTCTGTTGCATTCGGTCGCTCCTTGGTCTGCACTGAACTAGGCCCCCATGTTCTTCCTTTCTTTTTGATTCCCTTCTTCACATCATCAAACTCCTCCGGCCTGAAGAGGGAGCTGCGACCCCACGTACGATTGCTCTCGTCTTTAGTAACTATAAAGAGAAAAGCATAAGTCTGTAGCAGTTCTTAAACAATCGATTAAAAATGGAAACTCTGCTCCTTTAATATTTAAGTTTGAATCCGTACTTTGAGACACAGCTGTTTTTCAGCACCAAAAATATGATTTTGTGGAAGGGATGCACCGATACTGATACTGGTGTCTGGAAATCTTGCTAGATGGACCCAATTGATGTAATAAGACCTCATAATGTTTGAACTTCTATTGCAAGATGTAATGTTTGTGTACAATTTATATAAGTTTGTATACTTGAATAAATAATTTAAGAAGTTTCTAGCTGGACATAACACATATAGATCAAATTTGTAATAAGTTAACTGTGTTTTTTGGTGGGAAAATGAAAAAAAAAGCCATATTGGTGCATCCCTACTGTGAAGATGGAGCCTGCCTCAAACCCACTGATTTGTTAGTGACAAAGTTAAAGAAGCCAGAAATGTGATTGTGTTTTTTTCCACTCAAATCCCAGTGAAGGTGAAGCTAGGCCTGTCACGATAACACTTTGAAGCGCGATCTATTGCTGAAGCAAATACAGATGATAAACGATAAACCAAAACATAAAGCAAAACTATTCCCAAAAAAAAATTCTAAAAAAAACCAAACAACTGCAAGAAATAAATCACTCAACACTTATGTAGTTCGTTTGTATCTGTAATAAGTCATAATTCATAACTCTACAGCTTAAATGTTATACTGCGAAAAAAATTGTCAAAAATATCCCACTACTGCAAAAAAATAAGTCCCCACGATAAATACTGACCCCAAAAAGTATTATTTCATCTGTCATGTACTGAATAAGTCGATAAATCGTAAATATTGTGACAGGTCTAGGTGAAGCTGTTAAGAACCAAAGCACCACACGTCTCATACAGGCGGAGTTTGACGCCGTTAGACACCGCACCGCTGTTACACTGGCAGCTCAGTCCTTGCCTTGCTCGTGAAGCCCTGAGTAGAGCTCGCTGGTCAGATCAACGTCCTGCTGATAGACATACATAGTGTCCCTCTGCACAAAGGAAGTCGCTGAGGAGGGACCACACTCGAGTTACCTCAAAAATACTGCAAAAATATCCTAAAAGTGTAAAGTAAAGGTCCAAATCTGTCCTGTTTCAGTGATTTTTAAACGTTTGTGTGCAGTTTATGTAGTATTCTCATGTGATGTCATCAGTAGGCCTGTCACGAGACAACAACATTTGAAGCATGACATATCACTACAGTGAAATACAGAGTGTTCATTAAGTCCCTTTACAATTAAAAAAAAAAAAAAATCACAAAAGGCAAATGATCAGATATCTTAATCCAGGAGTGTCCAAACTTTTTTCACCGTGGGCCGCATACTGAAACATATTTGTACATATTATACAGGGAGTCAATTGGTGCATTTAACACAAGTTTGACAGAGACATTGTACCTTTGATAAGACTTGGAAGATTATTTTTAGGTCCGTGTCGCAATCAATGTGATGTTATTCAGGTTATAGAGGTAGAATCTCTTCAGTTTGTAGTAAAAATACTTCCTAATCAAGTGGGCCAGTTTAGGAGGAGGCATGAGGGCCAACAAAAATTGCTCTGAGGGCCGCATTTGGTCCCTGGGCCGTAGTTTGGACATGTTCTGTTGTACTCAGTGGTTTCCAAAGTGTTTTTCCCCTGATTTAAGACACCACTATATGGGCTCCATTAGTCACATGAAGCAGAGTCTGATCAGTGGTTCATCTGTATCTTTCGCTTTAGTTCAGTAATGTTCTGTATCTTTGTTTGATATGTGACATCTTTAACACGGCCTCATAGAAAGAGATCTAGAGGTGTGAGATCTGGTGAAACTGGTGCAAACGGAACTGGTCCATCCCTTCAATCCAACGGTCAGGACGTGTTTGTGGAACTCAGGAACCTGCAGACCCCAGTTTGGTGGCACCATCTGCTGGAGAGTGATATTTGGCTGAAGGTCCTGCAGTTGTGGTGCCACAGATTCAGTCAAAAGGTCGAGGTCGACATCTGCACTAACTTTTATAACCACTGAGTACAACAGAACAGTGTGATTAGTATATCTTATCAACTGCTTTTGTAATTACATTTTAAAATTTATGGACACCCTGTATAACGATAAACGATAATTGAAACCACATTAGGCCAAAAGAACAAAGCAGGATAATCCCAGTAAACCATGTTGCAAATAGACAGATGGCAGAATGAAGCAATAATAAGCCAAAGAAGTGACGTATTTAACCCACAAAATGAAAATCTCCCCGTTATTCCAAAAACATTTGGAAAAATGTACATGAAAAATACATTGTTCCAGCTTTCATAAACTGAACAATAAATCAATATAGTGGTTATAGTGACAGGCCTACGCTCAGGTAGTTTTTTTGTTTATAATAATAATAATGTATCTTTCTGGACACTCGATCATCTCCCTATAACAATAAACAAATCCAAAAGCATTAAAATACAAGAGTTAAAACCATACAGTTAAAGGAATATAAATAAAACAGGACAGTGCAGCGATGGTCTGGACTTTAGTGTATTGGCTAATCGGGCTTAAATCACCAGCACAGGCCGATATTTTGTTGTGATCGATTTGCTGCCTAAAAAATGCACACACAGTTTTATATTAACAATTTAATACGAAGAGAAAACTACACTAAATGTGACACACAGCTCACTTAAAGGTTTATGGTAAAAAAGAAATGGTTGTGGGTGAGTTTGCGGTAAATTTAAATCACATAATTTGTTGCCTGGGATCCAGAACACACATTTCTTCAATACTTTATGAAGATGTGAGTCTGGTCCCAAATGCATCTTGCCGTTTTCAAATGGGTGTGAGTGACGCATGGTCCATTTGTATCGGAAATAATAAAGGAAAAACTATAGTGAGGGGCTGAAAAACATGGCAGATTTCTGCAGAATCAGTGAGCGAAGCACCAAACTCTTAGATTTTATTTGTAAATCATAGGTGACTAAAGTGCTCCTTCGTTTCACGTGTCACTGAAAAAAACAGTTCTGATTGGATGATCACGTTTGACCGGGCTTGAAATGCAACAGAGAACTGGATTTGCCAACATAATTTGAGGAAAATAGTCAAAATCAGCTCTCGTTTGGTCTGGATTCTAAAAAAACTATCAGCATCAGCCACGAAAAACCCGTATCGCTCGATCTCTGGTGTATGGTGGAGTGAACAGACCAGTCGAAACAGATGAGCTTTTTGGACTTGACGTGTGGGAGTGAGTGGGTGTTGCGGAGGTCAGAGGTCAGGAGGGAGCAGGCCTTTTATACTGTGGTGCTACATAAATACTTTCTTCTTCCTAAACGAATCACTCAGACACAGACGTGATGGTGATACGCAGGTGTGCCCGTGTGGTTTAAACACTATCTAATCTTCACCCGCCCCCTCGTCTAAATGTCAGATGTGTGCGTTCATAAAATGCGACGGAGGAATTCGTTGGAGTTATTGCAGGGGCGTCGATGCGTGACTAAAGCCATTATCAACCTGTTCAAACAACTGGCCGTCAGCTTTTGTCTGCGCTGCCCTTTCACTGTGAATGTTACTGCTCCCCTAAACTTTAGAGTGCAGCCCGCAGTAGAAACATTCCAAATAGGCCACACTGTTGACACAAAGATTTGACCCGAGTTACAATTTATGCTCTTGACTCAGCGCAGAGCCATAACACGTTATCCGAGCGAGCGGTGAGCGGGCGAGTACGTGGGCGGCGGTCTGTGAAACTCACGCTGAATGGCTCGCAGTCGTGGGATGAGAGTGGGGCTGCTGGGGGGGGACGAGCTGGTGCTGTGTAGACTCCGCCTCTTGTCCATGGAGGGCGACGGCTGCACCGTGATCTTGTGCTGGAAATCTAAAACAAAACACAGGCATTAATGGGTTAGTTTCACAACAGCGGAACACAGCAGCATTTTAACAAGACTGGGAACAACGGAGTTAAACAGAGCTGCAAAATCGACTTTTCAGAGCTTTTAACAATGTCATAGTTGTTTCATTCACCATTTTCGTATTTAGAGTCATTCGTTCATGTTTGAGTAATTTTTAATTGCTTAATTTTCAAGCTTCATTTTTACCTCCACCAGTACATGCTCACTGACGTCCGCTCTTCCTTCTCCAGTTTTATTTTCTTAATCGTTGATACTCGTAGGATTCGGCAGCGTCGCGTCGTCATTTTGATACAAATGTTAAAAAATGTGCTGCTCTAGTGTGACGTGCATCTGTCCATAGGGGGCGCTTTGTTATGATGACGTTTAGGCGATGTCAGCTCCATTGGACACCAGTTTTCTCACGCGGAAATCAGCGGACTCGTTTTAGATTCATATTGTGGTTTAAAATGTACAAATTATAACAATGATCCACGGGTGTCAGAGATTATAACTAGAGCAGACACAAGCACAATGTTTTCGCAAAATAAACATTCTTCCCCAAAAGTGATGAAGCAGGATCAGTCTTAGTGCACATGCAAAGACTAAACACATTGATATTAATTCTGAATTGTTTGTGTATTATATGTAGCTCCATAACTTTATATTGTCATATTGTTTTTATCATATTTTCTTATTTTATTGTTTCATGTTTTAATCCATTTATAGATTTTAATCCATATTCATAGTGGTTCTTATTTAGCTGCATAAAGACTTTCAATTCATGTGAACTTCGTTGTGTTTATGACGGTGTGACTCGCATCAGACTGATCTACGCGTCACTCTGAAGAGTTCTACACATTATCAATCTGGGACGGCTCTCACTGAAAATGATCGGGAAAAGGCAGTTTGAAGCGTTACAACATCAGAATAAGCCGAAAAATTAAACTTTTGTGACATCATCCCTGTCCACAAATGCACTCAGCTCTTACTCTTCTGTCTACTAACTAAATATTCTGTACTGACGCAAAAAATAGGCTGAAGTTCATCTGTTCATCATTTGTTTTGGTTCCCTTGGGCACTTCGCTTTTGGCATCCACACAAACCTCAACGCTGCTCTGTGATTGGTCCGCTCGATTAACCTTACAACAGGAGAACACCAAGATGGAATCGTGAGAATCCATCTTGACCCTCCGAGTCTGACCTGAGGGTCCAGTGGATAAGCCCCTCTTTAGGACCCTCCGAGTCTCACTCTTTAGGACCCTCCGAGTCTCACTCTTTAGGACCCTCCGAGTCTCACTCTTTAGGACCCTCCGAGTCTCACTCTTTAGGACCCTCCGAGTCTCACTCTTTAGGACCCTCTGAGTCTCACTCTTTAGGACCCTCTGAGTCTCACCTGAGGGTAAACTGATGCGGTTGCCGTCCTTGAGTTTGAGGCGGGAGCGTTTGAACTTTCCCTTCCTCTTCTTGACGTTGGGTTTGTCTTTGTTCAGTTGGAAGATGAGGATGTTCAGTTCTCTCTCCAGCACATTTATTTCTCTCTCTGCGAGCTGCTGCTCTCTGCGCTTCAGCAGCTCCTCTTGAGACTTCTGCTGAAGAGCAGCTCTCGTCAACTCCTCCTCTCGGGAACGCAGCTCCTAAACACACAAACACTGCATTTGTAGTAACAATAATAATAATAATAATAATAATAATACATGAGACTTATATAGTGCTTTTTGGACACTCAACGCTTTACAAACAATAAGAAACAATAGAAGACGAAGGTGGAAATCATGGGGGAGTGCCACATTGAACGTGAGTTTTTAGAAGTGATTTGAAGTGCTGCAGTGAGTCCTGGTTCCTGATGGGTTGTGGGAGTGATTCCAGAGGGCGGGGCTAGTGCCGTGTCCTGGTGAAGGACTTGATGAGGACGACCTTGTACTGGAGCGCAAGTTTGTCCAGAGGAAACAGGAAAAAAATATCCATTTTACTACCAAACTAGAGCTAATACCAAATCAGTTCTTAATAAACAAGAAGAATTAGAATAGTTGCATCAATCTGAATATACATATGTGTGATATTTAATAAAGAACATTTACTCCAGAATTGATTTAGACCAAAATATTAAATTAGCTGCAGTGGATTTTGACTCTATAATAGGCTCTTTACACAGCAGCATCTTAGCTCACTGTGTCTTAGACGACTGTAACGTCCTGACCACTGGCCTCTCCAAACGAGCCTCAAGTCAGAACAGAACATCCAGAACATCCAGAACACTGCTGCTTGGGTCAGGACTAGAACCAGGAAGTACTTCACACATGTGTCCTGTGCTCAGGTCTCTGCACTGGCTCCTGTGGCTCAGAGAATAGACTTTAAAGGGACCTCACGGACCCGCCTCCTGCTGTAGACCTGGTTCAGTTCTAGTTTAGTCCTGATGTAATGTCAATTTAGTCCTGGTTCAGTCCTGGTGCCCAGAGTCAGGACTAAACATGGGGAATCATCATTTCAGTTTTTATGCAGCTAAAATCTGGTACACCCTTGCTTGGCTTAAAGCTAAGAGCCATTTTTATTAAAATCTGAAAACATAAAATAAAAAAAAATATATATAAATTAAAATTTATTAAAATAAAGACGACCCAGTTATTTTCATATAGTTTGTGGTGTTCTTTTAATATTTTTTATGCCTTAAAATCAGCATTAACATTAGCACTGAGACACAAACGTGTCTCTTTCTAAACACGTCTGAAGTGTCAAAAGTGTCTTCCAGTGAAGGATAAATTTTATTTGTGTGGTGTTTAAAACCTCAGAGATAAAATTGGGCAGGAAGTTGTTGCACATTGAGGTTGAGAGGTGTTATTATGCACAGAGCCTATTTCAGACATTTTCACTTTGAATTCACACGTCTACACTTCCCTTAATACACCAGAGAAACACAGAAGCAAGGAAATAAACAACTTTAACAACCACAACCTAAGCTGTTCATAAAGCAAACCAAACGAGACTCTGTCCACTATTGGCTGATCCATTTGCTGATCCTGCAGTTTCTCCAAACACTAATGAACCGGCGCTTTAAGCCAGGGACAGGGGACTTGTACAGAAAGCAGATTAAGGTCTTAACAAGGGGAAGTCCGCTGAACGCCTCCACGCTAATGGGCTGTTTTGTTAAACGAGTGATTAGTCTGCTCACTCAGTGCATCTGGTTAACCTTAGGCTGGTTCAGCTTTTCCCACAGACACACGTGGAATATTATAGACCAGAAAAGTGATGGATAAGACAAGGAAGTATTAGTATTATTGTTGTTATTATTATTAGAAGTAGTAGTAGAAGCAGTACCAGTAGTAGTAGTAGTAGTAGTGGTAGTAATAGCAGTAACAGTAGTAGTAGTAGCTGTAGTAGCAGTAGTAGCTGTAGCAGTAACAGTAGTAGTAGTAGCAGTAACAGTAGTAGCTGGAGCAATAACAGTAGTAGTAGTAGTAGCAGTAGCAGTAGCAGTAGTAGTTGTAGCAGTAGTAGTAGTAGCTGTAGCAGTAACAGTAGTAGTAGTAGCAGTAGTAGCTGGAGCAGTAACAGTAGTAGTAGTAGTAGCAGTAGCAGTAGTAGTTGTAGCAGTAGTAGTAGTAGCTGTAGCAGTAACAGTAGTAGTAGTAGCAGTAACAGTAGTAGTAGTAGCAGTAGCAGTAGTAGCTGGAGCAGTAACAGTAGTAGTAGTAGTAGCAGTAGCAGTAGTAGTAGTAGCAGTAACAGTAGTAGTAGTAGCAGTAGCAGTAGTAGCTGGAGCAGTAACAGTAGTAGTAGTAGTAGCAGTAGCAGTAGTAGTAGTAGCAGTAACAGTAGTAGTAGTAGCAGTAGTAGTAGTAGTTGTAGCAGTAGTAGTAGTAGCTATAACAGTACTAGTAGTAGCTGTAGCAGTAACAGTAGTAGTAGTAGTAGTAGTACATGTATACCAATAATAATAAATGCAGTAATGTTAATGTTGTACTGTGGTTGATTTTCTGTTTGACTTGAATCATCTGGAGCAGAAATATGAACATGAACCTCAGCAGAACCTTCTCTTACCTTCTCTTTGGTCCTCAGCTCATCAAACATCTCTTGGATTTCCACTCTCCAGTCGTCCTGCATGATGTGGAAGGAGTCCTGGGGCATGGTGGCCATCACCGCCTCCTCTATGGCCGACAGCTGCTCCAGGATACAGGAGAACGAGGGGCGCACGTGGGGGTCCTGGTCCCAGCACTCTGTACACACCGTTCATTAGTAACATTGGCTCTTGTTGTGTTACACCATCTGCTGAAGCTAAACAGAACTGTTAAGACGAGCTAAGGCTATGCTAAAAATGAAAAGACAGGCCATGATCTGAACTTTAATCGATCTTGAGGTTAAGGCGAGGACATTTTAAATCAGGGCCACAGTCTTTTTACGTGTCTTAACTTAAAGGGCTCATATTACGCCATTTTCTGATCTGTTTTAATGTCGTTTCCTCATCACAAACAGACCTGGAGTTGTGTTTTGTTTCATTCACACATGTTTAACACACAAACAAACCTGCAGATTTAGGCTGAGTTCTTCTGTTCCACCTTGTGATGTCATCATGTGTTGATACAGGAAGTGCTCTTCTGTGTTTTTAAACTCCGCACACCTTCATTTCTAGAATCATTTGGATCATTTCAGCTCTGGAATTGCCAATCTCTACTGAACTAAGATGTTAAAAGGAGCTGTTAACTTGCTGAAAACTACCACTTGATGACATCACAAGGTGGAACAGAGCGTTTTGAGCTTTGGAGATGTTACAGACTGATAATAAAGTGTGACTCAAACGTGTGAATGAAACAAAACACAACTCCAAGTCTGTTTTTGAGGAGGAAACAGCATTAAAACACGACTTAAACCTCAGAAGAGTCCATTTTATGTATAGGACCTTTACAGCTGCATAATTTGACTTTCTTTCCTCTGGTGCTTCTTATTATAATTTGCTCTGTCACGATAACACACTTTGAAGTTCAATATATCGCTGAAGTAAATGTAGACGATAAACGATAAAACTGGACCTAATTTATGCCACTGACACAAAAACCCCAACGCAAGATTATCCCCAAAAAGCAGCTATAAATGTATATTATGGTTAAAAACACGAAGTGCAATAAATAGATACATTAATTAAATACTTGAGTTACCGTAATTTGTGTCTATAATGAGTCATAGAAGCTTTGTATTCGACTCTCTACAGCTCAAATCTGATCATAAAACAGAAAAATAACTAAAAGTTCCCTTGTAGTACAAAGAAAAAGTCCCCACGATAAATATTGACCCTTAAAAATGATTGTTCCATCAAAAATAAAGTGAACTATTAGTCGATGGAGTGATTATCGCGACAGATCTAATTATAATCAAACGTACGGAAAGTAAACAGTCATTTCTTCACCATTTATGACTGAAACTTAACACTTTGTTTAGCACGCATGTTTCTGTTGATACCGCAGATTGTATAAAGAAGTGGACCAGTCAAATGAGGCTAATCGAGGCTACCGACTCTGACCGTGAGTATCACAGCAACCAAAGAGCCAATCCAGAGCGAGGATGTTGAAAGTAACGCCTCTTCCCGTCTGCAACGCTGGGTTAACAGGGAGCGGGCGCTTAGCAACACTGTCATATAGTGAAATAAAAACCCCAGGATCATGTAGATCGGGTTAATACGAACATTTAAGACCAAAATGACGAGTGTGACAGCAGCAGGTACAGAGAGAGGACACGGTTTTCTAACGTAAAGTGAATTGGAGCCAGAATCGCACCCCCTTCAGGTTAGCTATGCCTATTTATATAAACAGTTTATGGGGCTTAATATATCGTACAAACTCATTCCAAACTTTAAACATGGATTATTGCTGCTATAAATACAAAATAAATACTGTAGCGATCCTGACTCCCTGCTCTAGATTCCTGAAGTCCACGTGTCTATGTTTTTAAAAAGATGGAAGAAAATTGGAACTGAAAATCGAGATTGATCAATATAGGGGGAAAAAAAAAAATCTTTTTCTTTCCTGTATCACTCAGCCCTATGACAAGCACATAATTACACAACGAGGGAGTTATTTCAAAGAAGCGCTGATCTATAATTACACGAGATACAACATGCCAGGACAAAACCGCCCATTTCACAAACACAAGCTGGAGTTGTGTAACAATATTTACACATAGGGTGCATTGTAATCCTTTGTTTTTATGTAAACTTGCAGTGTGATTCACCTTCCATGAGCTTGGCAAAGGGTTCAGGACATGTGGAAGGGATGGGTAACGTCAGTTTGTTAACCGCAACGCCGTACGCAACCGCGAGTCCATCGATCCCTCTGTACGGCACCTCTCCGGTCAACAGCTCCCACAGCAACACGCCATAGCTAGAACGAAGAAAACAGCATGAATCAGTGTTTTACAGAGGAGAGGCAGCAGGTGTGGAGTCGGTCAGCGTGCGTACCTCCACACGTCGCTGCCTTTGGAGAACAGGGAGGACTTGATGACCTCGGGGGCCATCCAGGAGTACGTGCCGGCGGCGGACATCTTTGTAGTTTTGTGCCACTCTCGAGCCAGGCCGAAGTCGGTGATCTTCAACGTCTTCCTCCCGATGTCGTCGTTCTCGATCTTTTCAAGTAATAAAACTAAAAAGAGACAAGAACAGACAGATAGTAAAGATACAGATTCTGAATTAGAAGCGTCAGCGTATTATGAAGAGGGTAGCGACATTAATACGCACTTTTTATTGCTTCAAATTGTATTATAACTTCTAATTGTATTATTATTTCGCTTTCTTAGTTCATGTTTTCTGTGTGCTAAAGATCGACTACATTCTTTAAATCTGTCTGTGGATCATTATGTCTTAATTTGCACATTTTAAATCACAATATTCATCTAAAACCACTTAATAAAACAAACAAATCCGCTGAGTTCTGCGTTAGAAAATGGTGGTGCCTATTGGGAGCTTATGTTTATTTCATTTGTACCAAAATGATGCTGCGACGCTGCTTATTCCTACGAGTATCACCAATTAAGAAAATAAAACTAGAGGAGGAAGTGTGTACGTCACAGTGGTGGCGTGTAATGGTGGAGGTGAAAACGGGAGTAGATTGGGAAAATGGGGTCTTAAAAATGAGCGACTAAAGATTAAACTCAAACATGAATCAGTCCAAATACAACTTCAGAGTCTCAATGAGAAGAAACGACTCACTAGCACATGGTTAAAGGTCTGAAAAGTCCAGTTTGCAGAGCAGGGCGGACTTAAAAACCTTTAGAACTGGAACATTGTAAAAAGCTGCTGCAGTGTGTGTTGAAGTGCAGGGGATGATAGTGGATATGTAAAGGCCAAAAGCAGTACGCAGGTCGTTTATTACTGTAGAAACAAGAGGCTGACAGCCCCACAAAGCACCTGTCCTCGGGTCCTGAAGTGTTGAGCACATTAAAGATCCCTCCAAACTTCACAGTAACAAAACACCAGGCCCAGGAACAAGGCTGTGACATGTGAACCCAAGACTGGACAAGCTCAACCAACAAAAGGCGAGAACTGACCATTTAAAAGCAACTTTGGGAACTGGAGGATTTTAGAGATTTGCAATTTGCATGTTAAATGTCACTACTACTGTTCTATAGTTGAAATCTCTGACAAACGTGGATCATTACGTTATAATTTGGACATTTTAGATCACAATATTCATCTAAAACAACACACAACAACAGCATTCATCCGTAAGAGCTGGAATCGCACCTTTGGATCAGTGGACAAACGCTCTACCAGCTGAACTACTTTCGCCGTCATCGCAAAGACTCAGAAACTCCGATGGAAAGCTGCTGTTCCCACTAGCGAGAAGCGGATTTTTTTAGTTTTTATTTGTGCCAAAATGACTACGCAACATATGAGAAACTGAGAAAATAAAACTGAAGAACGAACTAAGGAGTGGTCGTGAAAATGGGAGTTGATCAGCAAAAAACAGTCGATTAAAGATTAAACTCAAACATGAATCACTCCAAATACAACCCCCATGAGAAGAAACGACTAGAAAACGGTTAAAATCTCTGAAATAAAAATCCCGTGTTCAACATATTCATAATGTTGTGATTCCGTGTTTGTAAAAATGGGATCGTGTGAGCAGACGACTTGAGACGCTTTTGATCCTTTGATGCTCGTGGTGTTATTTTCCACATTTTGTTTTTAACCCCTGCCAAGATCTGCTCACGTTACCGACTGCCCCATTTCATTATTGACACGCAAAGATCCCACTGCAAGTCAGCCTTTTATCGTCTCCTCTGCTCCAGCGGTGACTCTCAAAGCTGTTTAAAAAGCCCCTTTAGGTACTTTAACCGAGCAACTTAAAGTGAAAATATTGTGCAGGGAGACAAAAGCAGGTGATAAAGCCAGTCTATTTCCTTTGTCTGCGCTTGGACCTTTTGGCCAAATTCCCATGGGAAAGACAACAGATTTTTTCAGTGTTTGCACGAAGAAAGTTACATGGTATGACTTTTTGAGCTTATCATTAAAAGCTTTCAGCACTAAACAGAAGCTGAACGAGTGGGCTGCGTTATCACCCGCTTCATGACCTTGGAGCAGAAACGACAACGTGCCAAAACAAACACTCTTCAGACACTGGCTTTTTTCAGTGCCGTTACCGATTTTGATGCTATAGCTACAAATATCTGCCGATTCCCAATATCAACCGATACCGCTGTTGATTTATTTACTTTAAACATCTCTCAAGTCACAACTTTAGGTTCAAACATTGAGATTTTCTGGGTCAACTAAGACCAGATCACATGACCGCATAATGCTAAGGACGAGCCGCACCAAAACTGAGACGGGAAAGACCCTTTTAGCTGTTTTGCGTCACAAAAATGGAACACACTCCAAGAACAAGCAAAACTGGAGACTTTAGCAACACAATCACAATTTAATAACGTGATAAACTTTTATACAAACACCTGCTCCTGTTTTTAATGTTTTACAGTCGTTACTCGTTTATCACGGGGGTCACGTTCTAAAAATAACCCGCAATAGGTGAAATCCGTGAAGTAGCAGATTTATTTTTTACATTATTCTCTCTGTTTTTGTCTGTAAAACCCCTCACCACACACTTTATACACTTTTCTCACACAGGCGTTAACATTTTCTCACATTTCTCTCTCGTTTAAACTCTCTCAAAGTTCAAACCTTCGTAGGCGTCTTTGTCGGTGCAGAACGTTTCATCGACATTGTGGGTTTTGTCGGGGAGAAAACAAATCGCAAACGTACAGCACTTCAGAGTCACACTGAGATCCAACGTTTATGTAAATTTGTCTGAACACATTCTGTACTGGACAGGAGACACGGCACGGAGGAGACTGATGGACAATGGTCTACAGTCCAACAGCCAATCAGGACGCACGACACAATGGTCTACAGTCCAACAGCCAATCAGGACGCACGACACAATGGTCTACAGTCCAACAGCCAATCAGGACGCACAACACAATGGTCTACAGTCCAACAGCCAATCAGGACGCACAACACAATGCACATTGCAAACGATGTAAAAAAAAAACAAAACAGAACAGTGATATAGCGAGGGACCACTGTAAATGGACTTGTTTTCTTTTTTTTTTTTTGTATTGTATTTTAAAGGGGGTGTCCATGAAACAGTCCACAGTTTTTTTTTTATTGGGTTCCCCTGTAAAAAATAAAGATAAAAAAAAAAAGATAGAACAAACTACCATCAGTAAATAATCTTAATACATTCATTTATATGTCCAGCACAACACGGGGGCTGAATGAGCTGGCGGCGTCAATCACTGCTTCATGACCTTGGCTCAAAGACGACAACGTGCCAAAACACACACTCCTCAACCACTATAAAACTAACACTACATTATATAAGCTCTCGTTTTCTACATTTTGCTGAAACTGAAACAAAATTATCCAATTCTTGTGTTGTCTCTGACCACCTCACATAATAATATTTTTGTGTGGGCGCTGTATCACTGATCTAAGATGTCCTTTCCTTAAATCAAACCTATTCAACAAAATGGACTTTTCAGAGCTTTTAACCAGGTTACAGTTGTTTCGAAGTTGTTTTTGAAGTGATTTGTGCACGTTTGAGCAATTTTATCACTTCAAGAGTTCACCATTTTGCCAAACAACTCCAGTTTTCACTTCCACCGCTACACGCCCACTGCTCTGTACGCACTTCCTTCTCTGCAGAGTCATTTTGGTACATGCGAAAAATAAATCTGTCACTCACTACGCTCACGTGATGTGCAGCTATCCATAGAGGGCGGTGACGATGATGATGTTTACATTTACAGCGACGTCAGCGTCCATTTGGCACCACAGTTTTCTAACTCAGAAATCAGTTCATGAGGCAAGGCATGTCTATTTGTACAGCACCAATACACAAAGTAATTCGAAGTGCTTTACCGAACAATTAAAAGAGAAGAGGCAGAACAAACCCCTTTCAGTCACAGCAGCCAAAACAGAAGCGTTTGAGCCTGGATTTAAACATTATTAAAGTCGAGGTCTGTCTCACATCTTCAGGAAGTGAGACAGGTTTAAACTGCACAAAACTGAAACACTGATTCAACATGTTTAGTCCTGGTTTAGTCCCGGTTTAGTCCCGGTTTAGTCCCGGTTTAGTCCCGGTTTAGTCCCGGTTTAGTCCTCCTTATGTGAGACGGTTCATGTGGCTCATGTGGGAGATGTTCATGGAGAGACTTGTTCACACAGAGCAGCTTTAACCTCCTCAGACCCGAGCTCTTTAGTGACTTTATTCATTTCTCTTTGTTATTTAGGCTGATTGGACCTGATGATGTAAAAACAAATAATTATCTTTTTACATTATGTAGTTTCTGAGAAAAGTGATGTAAAATGAATGTCCTCAAATGTGGATTTTTAAAGCATTTTAATAAAACATTTGAATAATGATTTGAAAAAACTCTTAAGACCCTGAACAGCAACATTTGTCCTGAGTAAAAACAAAATGAGAAACAACAATTGTGCCTCATGGAACCATGTGTTTCATCTGAAGAGACAGGAGCAGGAGACATGTGACTTTACAAAAAAAAAATCTAAATATTCTAAACTCCTAAAAATGTTCTAAAGTGAACATTTTTGCATTGTTGGCTGTTCTTCTTCTAAAAAAAATTGCATTGTGGCCTAGACAACCCAAAATATGTTGTCCTCATCTCAGAACATCAGGTCCCAGGAGGTTAAAGTCTATTCTTGGGCTGTCGGGTGGCTGGGTGGGTTTGGTGGGTGGGACTGATTTTAATGCTTTGTAAAGCACTTTGTGTTACTTTTTTTTTTGTATGAAAAGTGCTATATAAATAAAGTTTGATTTGATTTTGATTTGATATTCTGAGCCACAGGAGCCACAGACCTGAGCCACAGACCTGAGCCACAGGAGCCACAGACCTGAGCCACAGGACACACGTGTGAAGTACTACATTATTACAACGTTTTAGACGAATATTGCGATTTAAAATGTGCAAATTATAACATACTGATTCACAAGTGTCACAGGTTAAAATTATAGACACAAGCACAATATTTGTTCTTTAAACTTAAATGAAACCGTACTGTCCCTCGAGTGGCAGTGTGACTTAAGGGGGTGCTGCACATGTACCTCCAGTGTGATTTGTGCCGTCTGTTTCTTTTTATTGGCCTGTATCAGTTCTGTCGTCTGCTGTGGCTCTGTGTAGCTCCTCTGGGTCTACATTAAAACACAGCTAATGGTGCCATTACTAGCCCTGGGCACTGAGGGGATCCTCTACCCAGGCTCCAACAATGGGAATTCCATTACAAACAGGTTTCACTGCAGCGGTGATATACTCCTCCACTTCCTGTTGTCAAGCGCGTTCTCACTGATTCCATAGATTCCTCCCAGCAGGCTCTGTAGGTTCATAATGACTTCTGCTGGCTTGGTTACACAACCCAGTAGAACAGTGGTTTGGGGATAAACCCGGTGTGCGCTGATTGGCCTCTAGAATATCATGCCAAATAGTTTCTTTGTGGCTGTGGTACTTCAGTGTCAGCCCTCTAGAAATCTGCGTATCTTTTGTCCACATGACTCCACGCTGACGTCCACCAGACAAAAACACCTTTTACTGCAGCCATTTTGTTTCACTAGGCTCAAAACAGAAGAGCTGCTGGTGCAACAGAAAATTACGATCATATACTTTGCAGCATCAACATTTCATGGGGGGGGGGGTCATGCTAACTGGAAGCACTACTCTGTCTAAAGCTCTATTAGTCAAGTTAGGCTTTAATCTGAGTTTTCTTTTAACACAATCGGATCAGAAAGTGCCGATTTAGCTTGAACTATAACAGATAAGCTGATTTGTGCTGTTAAACAAGCCCCTCTCAAATAGTATTACAGTCACACGTTTGCTAGCATTAGCATTAGCCAACAATTTTTCAGTTAGTCACCCTTGATTTTTTATCACAGGCTCCTGAAAATGCGCCGTTTAAATCCATTTTGTGTTTTTTCTTGAGTTTTCAGACTAAATGTTTGTTGTTTTTTTGGTCTGTGTTTGCTAATGTATGCATTGTGTCACCAAGGCAACCGCTGAACATTGCACCATAGACACACATGAACAGAACACCACCAGCATGATTTTACTGCAAAGTATCAATACAGCAATGAATTGTTAATTCAGATGTTTTGTGAGTTTTAATCCACCGGTGTCTGTGGGCTGAATAATGCATCGTAAAAGCACCAACCTCGAAAGACGCAGTAAAACCAAGGAATTAATATTATTATGTCATTATAATTAATACAAGCAGCAGGTCAATTATTTTTGTACAGCCCAAAGCAAGAAAGTAGAAGAGTACTGTACTTAAAAATAAAAAGTATTAACTGTAAAATTTACTGAAGTTGATACCTAAAATTTGAGAGCAGTATCTGTACTTTCTACTCCACTACATTTTTGAACAGGACTGAAAAGTAAAAGTATTTTTGTTATTGTGTGACTGAGGTTTTATTTGTAACACATTCAGAAGTTGAACAAAACAAAAAAAAGCAATAAAAACAGATAGAAAAAGATAAATTCAATAGTTTCTGTTGAACAAAACTCAACTCAAATCTTTATCAAAATGACTACGTTTGAAGCTTTATAAGACTCAAAATCAGTGCAAAATACTATAACTTTTTACTCTTTAAGTACATTTTTAATCGAGTACTCTAATACTTTTACTTGTTTTGGGTTTTTTTTCCTCCAGTATCTGTACTTTTACTTCTTCCACCACTGACCTAAAATCACAAAAGGAGGCGCCTCGCAGGATTTTAAGACGTTGTAAAGTTCGAAACTCAAACAAGTATCACTGGTTCCATACTTTCGCCTTTCAACACTCTCTGAACACAGATTTTGACTCTTTTTGTCCCGGGTTATTGCTACTTATTCTGGATTTATTACACCGATTCAATAAAGTAGAACTATATAATAAAAATGGAAGTACGTTTTATAAATAGATGATCTGCCTCTGAGCGTAAACCCACACTACTGAGAAAGTGCGGAGGACAAAAGCGAACGGGGCAAACTGTGAGAGCATCTTGCCAAAAGCACAGGACCCACACTGGTCTCTTCACTCTGCGTGGCTCCGCTCCAGACGGGCTTTGTTACTAACCCCACTTTGAAGCCCACCTCCCATGACCTCTTCTAATTTCTAGGGTCTCTCAAAGACAAACGAGCTCTAACAAGATGGAGAGCGCCATTCACGTGAGATAAAATACTGTTTCCAAATGAACAAAACAAAAAGATGAACTGTGAAGTGGATGTGTCGATAAGAGCTACAAATAAACGAGGACATGGGCGATACGGGAGATGTGTTTGGATCGGATATCGGCTTCTAAATATCGCTCGGCCGATATCCTTGTCTTCTGGCACCAATTCACTTTCTATAGAAAAACAATAACTGTCTTAAATTTTGGTCTCTTTGGGTTTTTGTTTTTTTTTTTTTTTCAAAACTGTGTCCTTTCTCTGTACCTGCTGCTGTCAGATTAGTCACTTTGGTCTTAAACGTTCGTATTAACCCACTCTACATGATCCTGGGTACATTTGTTATTTTGAGAGTTATTTATTAATTTATTTATTTTTTTAGTTTTTTTTTTCTTGTTTATTTTCCTCATTTTTTTTTGTTATTTTGCTTTTTTTTTTTTAAGTTATTTTGAGTTGATTTATTCTATGTTTTGTTATATTGAGTTATTTTTTAATTTTTTTTGTTATTTTAAGTTTTTTGTTTTTTTCTTTGTCTATTATTATTTTTTTTTTTTTTTCAAAACTGTCCCCTCTCTCTGTCTCTGCTGCTTCAGACTCATTTTGGTCTTAAATGTTCGTATTAACCCTCTACATGATCCTGGGGTTTTTATTTCACTATTGTGTCTGTAAATCAAGATATGAACATTAAAAACAGACAAATCAGGTCCTTCTCTCCCCGAGGTCGCTCCTGTTAGCGTTAGCAACAGGTTTGATTGACAGCGTTGCTAAGCGCCCGCTCCCTGCTAAACCAGTGTTACAGGTGGAAAGGGGCGTTACCTTCAACAGCCTCACTCTGGATTGGCTCTTTGGTTGCTATGATACTCGCAGTCGGAACTCTGCTCGACATTAGCCGCTGTAACTGCTCTGGCCTCGACGAGCTTCATTTGAAACTGAACTTCTTTTACACAGTCTGTGGTTTCGGCCTAGCGTACCACATGGTTGCTCGGTAATAGCAAAGTAATTCTCTAGTGTGATGTCATGATTTCGATCCAGGAAGTTAAATTTGAAAAAATGTCCACATTGCAAAAAAAAAAAAGTTTAAAAGTTTTAGTAAAATCTTAAATACATCACACTCACTCAGTCACTTCTTGACAAATAAATTGATGCAAAAAAAGTTCAAACATTATGAGACTTTCTGCGTGACTAGAAAATTGTTTTGTTTGTACCAATACTGATACTGGTAATTAGCTGGTTCAGGTATCGGTTCCACGGTATCGGTTCAGTCGAGTTTTGGCTTTGAACGCCTGATAATGGTTGGACTTTTTTCAAATTAAGTTATTCAGTTTGAAGGCTAAATAAGTTAAATCACACTATTGGATTTCTGTGGAATAAATTCACTGTGTTTTAAAGAAATCACAGCCATTTTCTGTTTCTGCACTGGTATCGATTAACATCGAGTATTGGCAGATATTTAAAGTGAAAATATCGGTATTGGAACTGCTGGATCTGCTGTTCTGTCGTTAACTTGAGAGATCATTAACAACATAACACAAGGATCATTTTTGTGTCATTTTATTTTTGTTTAAAGGAAATAAATGCCGTTTTTATTCTTTGCTCTGGTATCAGTTCATATCGGGTATCGGCAGATCTGTAAAGCTATAGTATTGAAATCGGTATCGGTATCAGAAGAGCTGGATCGGTGCATCCTTAATACGTTTTTGATTAGATTATGTTTGCATCATTTTGCACTAAAGAGACGAGACGATTGTGTGTTTTTAATTTAAAATGGTGAAAGAAACAACGCACAAACCATCTCATTCAATGTTTTTTTTTCTTTATTTTTTACTACTTTCTACATTTTATAAACAAAACAGAAGACACCAAATATATGAAGTAACATATATGGAATTAAGGAGCAAAGACAAAAAGTTAAATATTTTATTTTCAACTTCTCAAAGTGGCCTCCTCCTTTTGCTTTGTCAAAACATATTTAATAGAGTTACATCCATCCATCCATTTTCTTCCTCTTATCCAGCTCAGGTCACAGGGGCAGCAGTCTAAGCAGGGACTCCCAGACTCCCCTCACCCCAGACACTTCCTTCAGCTGCTCTGGTGGGACCCCAAGGCGTTCCCAGGCCAGCAGAGTACAGTTATCTCACTTTTCTTCTATACTACATACTGTATTTTCCGGTCTACAAGTCGCTCTAGAGTACAAAATGCATAATAATGAAGAAAAAACAGTGTGACCCTTGGGAAGATGTGAAATTATATACTCAGATGTGACTTATATTCCACATATAAGTCACATCTGAGTATAAGTCGCACCCCTGACCAAACTACGAAAAGACAAAAAAAGTGCGAGTTATAGTCCGGAAAATACGGTAATTCCACAGATCTTGCTTCATATATTTGATGTCTTCTGTGTCTATTCTTATTCTGAAAGTTGTGTGCACCGCCGTCGTCATTCAGGTTGTATTATTATATGAAGCTGCCGATCTTGACACAAATAGGTTTTATACGGATTACAGAGCTGTTTTCAGTGCAGTGTTGAACATTTTACACAAATCCACCGATTTTCTATAATATTTTAGTGTCAAAACTTCTCAAATTCTTTATCGAAAAGGAACAGGATTTCCACTTAACTGGAAATGCTACTACAAAGAAAGTGCGGTTTAGTTGCATTCACAGAAAAAGTGGGCGTGGCTGAATAAGGTGAATATAAAACGTAAAAAGCAGTAAAAATAAAAATGCAAAACACTAGTGCGAGTTTGGGCGTGTCCACACTTCGTCGTTGCGTTTGTACAGATACTGTTTTGAGGTGGTCCGACTCCCTTTCTTCTGTGTTTTCTTATTCTTCCAAAAGTGTAGACAACAGTGAAACGCAACTGGAGCTGGCTGGGGCCCCGAGGCGGGCTCCACCCTGGGTCTGTCCCCTGCACGGGGCTCCGGGCACGGCCATGTTTCACCAGCAGAACAGGGAACATCATCCACAGAGCCGAGTCTTCAAAGCTGCTCTCACGCTTCTTCTCTTTGCCCCCAGAGCCTCCAGGTGAAGGGAGGCTGTTTTTGGAAACCATCATCAACCGTGACATGTTGATGAGGAATACGATTTCAAAAACGTGATGTAAACTTTAAACATACCACGCTAACAGCTCGAGCGCACTACTTTTGAATTTTTTTGTTTCTTTTCTGATCGAGTTTGGGTGCGAATCCAGCGGTTGAGATTTGAGATTCGAGTGTGGCAACGATTCTAAATAAATAAATACTTTATCTCCAGCACAGATATTTTGTTTAGGCTGATTTTTGCCTAGAACAGACGCACAAACCTTTTTTATTTTTTTTTTTATTTTAACTTTTTCCAGACTAAGGTTTATTTCGTTTTCATCCCTGACAGTTTGTTCTGCTCACTAGCGCCTTACAGTGGTCAGGTGATGTCGCTGTGACGTGTCCGGTCAGGTGACAACGCCAAAACCGGTTCAAATGAGCTGACCGGACACGTCATAGCAACATCACGTGACCACTGTGAGGCGCTAGTGAGCAAAACAAACTCTCAGGGATGAGAATGAACTAAACCTTGGTCTGGAAAACGATTATTGAAGTAAATTATCAGGAATCCAGACGAACCTCGTTGGACAACTGCAGAAAGAGATGCTCAAAACGTGACGACACAGTTTTCTTGAGGGTCCGCGGTAAAACGGGGCTGTGAGTGAGTTTGTATCCGCCGAAAAAATATCAGTCGAGCGTATCGGCCAATGACTGGACTGGATTCTAAACAATCTGTGTCGGAATATTCAAAATGTAAGATTGTCACGAGTTCCTTTTACGGTGTTTATTACAGTTGTACTTTTAATGAAAGATTAGCGCTGTTTAGGGATGGAGCAATAAACAATAATATCGTTTATCGTGATGAAAAGCGTCGACAATAATCGTTCATGGGACATTTTATATAATCGCAGCAAAGATAATCGCCGTTATATCATCAGAATGTGCAGAAAAAAATGACTTATCCACAGGGGAGTCGACAGGGGGGACAAACGGGTCTGTTGTCCCGGGGTTTAGGGTTCTTCCTATTCATTTGTATTAGAGGGGGGGCCACGTGAGACTTCTTGGCCCGGGCCCCCAAATTTGAGTTGACGGCCCTGCTCATATAGATTATTCTCCTCTAGATCGTAGCCGTTTTCACCGATAACAATTACAAGACCAACTCAGACTTATTCGTAAGATTTAAATTATAATTATTCATATCCAGAACATTTTAAACCCTCAGAAACTTTAATAAATATCGTGATATAATTGCGGCCGTGACAGTTGAGACATGAAGTTCAGAATCGTCCCAGGCCTTGTGTCGTTCTCTCTCATTTTAGAGCTAAATGAGTCCCGTCCTGAGAGTCTTGCTAAACTCTGGTGCGTTTGTTGAAACCAGAGAGCCCCCCGGCCCAGGGGATGCTGGGAAAAGGATCAGGGCTAAAGGCGGGCTAAATCCATCCATCATGGTCACGTCTCTCTGGGCCGCTTTGTCCGCTCGCTTCCTCTTCTGATGTTTAAGTTCAAATCAGCTCATAACACGGGCATTCGAGCCAAAACGCGCAGCACAAGGACCTTTATGCCGCGTTAGCGTCTATTAAAGTGCCGTAGCGCTCGAGCTGGGCCATTGGCGGGCTCTGAAGGTAGCTCCGCTCAGCTGTGGGCCTGTTCCCTTTTCAGCCGGTCCCCCCAACAATAGGTGCAGTCAGGGAGAGGTCATAAAAAACAGTGTGAAAGCATCTCCACTCCTCCTCTCTCGCTCTGCCCATTCTCTGAGCACACAACGACAGGCACTAACTGTCCAAGTGTCACCGGGGCGATTGTGGGGAAGCTACGGCGAAACTCCCTCCAACATCGTCAGGCGCTTCACCGTAGCACGCCTGTCACGATACCAACGTTTGAACCGCGTTATATCGATGAAGTAAATATACACGATAAACGATGTATTTATGCAACTGACACAAAACCCCAGAGCAGATTTAAAACACAGAAACTTTTATAAATCTGCAATACTGTTAAAAATCATCATAAACAGCAGAATGAAACACTTTGGACGTTAGTTTGAGTCTGGAATGAGTCAGACGAGTTATTTATACAAACTTTTACAACTTAACCTCCTGAGACCCGAGTTCTTTCATGGCTTTATTCATTTCTAATACTAACGATTTGTAAAAAACTTTTTATTAAGTTCCTGAACAGAGCAACATTTGTTCTGAGTAAAAACCGTTGTTCCTCTTAGCAGCACTTCACATGAGGCACATTGTTCTGACGGGAGCAGGACGACATGTGCCTTTACAAAAAATAAATAAAATATTCTGATAAATATATCTTAAAAATATTCAAAATTGTAAATAAATAAACATGTTTGCATTGTTGCTTTTCTTCTAAAAATGTGCTGTCCTCATGTGATGCCAGGTCTCAGGTTCAATCTGATCACAGCCAAAAATAGAACCAAAAATGTCCCACATTATAAATATTTTAACTGTGAGTAACTGTACTCAGACTCTAGGATTAAAGTCTTATGTGAGCAAAAATAACCGACAATTTCCAAGAAGTGCAAAGACGATAAATACTGACACAAAAAATACTGTTCCATGTTTCAAATATGGGACGATAAGTGAATGTTGTGATTATTGTGATAAATCTGCACTTCTGCTCAAAGAAATGAAAATAAAATCCATACAGCGAATCATTTAATGAGTCTGAACACTGACAGAGGACAGAGGACAGGACACAGGACAGAACACAAGACACAGGACAGAACACAGGACAGGACACAGGACAGGACACAGGACAGAACACAGGACAGGACACAGGACAAGACACAGGACAGAACACAGAGGACAGGACAGAACACACAGGACAGGACAGAGGACACAGGACAGGACAGAGGACACAGGCCGCAGGACAGAGGACACAAGACGGTGCACAGGGCACAGGACAGAGGACACAGGACAGAGGACACAGGACGGTGCACAGGACACAGTTCACAGGACAGAGGACACAGGACGGTGCACAGGACACAGGACAGAGGACACAGGACGGTGCACAGGACACAGTTCACAGGACAGAGGACACAGGACGGTGCACAGGACAGAGGACACAGGACGGTGCACAGGACACAGTTCACAGGACAGAGGACACAGTTCACAAGACAGAGGACACAGGACGGTGCACAGGGCACAGGACAGAGGACACAGGACAGAGGACACAGGACACAGTTCACAGGACAGAGGACACAGGACAGAGGACACAGTTCACAGGACGGTGCACAGTCCAGAGGACACAGGACACAAGCTGCAGTCGTGGAGTGTCATTCTGCACATTCCTGTCGTACTGAGCGACGCTGCAGAAGTGAAACTGCTTCATGTGGTTTGGGTCTTGGCCCAGAGCCAAGTTTCACTTATTATTTTTGTCTTATCTAGAAATTCAGCAAAACACGACACAACACACACTCAACACACACTCAACACACACTCAACACACACTCAACACATACGTGTGGAACGAGCACAGAAATGAAGTTTAACACAGGCCAAAAGATAATTTATGTTATTTTAGTCACGACATCGGGGCTGGAAGGAAGTAAAGTACAAGCAGTAAAGTACAAGCAGTAAAGTACAAGCAGTAAAGTACAAGCAGTAAAGTACAAGCACATACAGTACATAAGTAAAAAGTTGATTCGTATTTTTACTGTTGGAACAGAATATGTCAAATTTTTTTATCATTTTTTAACAAATAACACTGAAATAATGAAATACTTTTACTTTTTACTCCTAAAGTGCATTTTTAAACGTGTGCTTAAATACTTGAGTCAAGTTGATTTTTTCATGTGATTATTTTATTTTAGTAACTTTTTACCTCTGTATCTGTACTTCACTTAAGTACATTTTACAGTGGATACCTTTTACTTTTACTCGAATACATTTGAGAGCAGTATCTGTACTTTCTACTCCACTACATTTTTGAACAGGACTGAAAAGTAAAAGTACTTTTCATATGATTTGAGGGAGTATTTTTACCATGTTTGTGGAAACATCCTGACTAAAGTTTAAAAGTTCAGGCTTCTGCTTTGAGCAAAACAAAAATATATACACAAAAATCAGAAGAAAAATGAAGAACCTGATTCATTTTGTTTCTGTTGAACAAAATGTTTCATTTTAAATCGATATTTCTACATTTACACTTTAAAAATGTACTTTAAGAGTAAAAAATAAAAGTGTTGTTCATTTGTTAAACAGGTCCTTTCATATTTTTATGTAAGTAGATTTTTTCATGTGATACTTTTACTTGAGTAACTTTTTACCTCTGTATCTGTACTTTTACTTAAGTACCAAACGTGAGTACTTCTTCCTTCACTGAATCACATACGTGGAATAGCACTGCAAAGAGCCACTGATTAAATCAAGTCAAAGTCTCGTTTCTTTTCTGTTTGAGTTTGTCCAAACCCAAACGCTCGAGCTGAGACATGAGACGAGAGGCGAGTTAAGAGGGAGAGAAACGGGAAGGAAACCCTCTCAGTCGGAGCCAATAAGAGGAGCCGCTCTCAGAGATTAAATATGAACAGAACAAAACAAAACCAGGGCTTTGAGACCCTCCGAGTTCTAGCCATTCTTCTGGCCACAGTAGCCTAGCAACCGCTGCTTGACCAGTCCATTGTGCAAACGTATGTTAAGCTTTTATCCCTCATTAGCAACATTCCTCCCTGCAGGCTGGGATTTTCCAGATTAGGTTGAAAAACACAAAAGAGATTGGCCAAATCTCACTGACTTCCAACATATTACTTTACAGGCTAATCACTGATCAAATAGCTGCATGTTTGTCTGTGAGAGTTGTACTGTGTGAGCTGATAACTGACCGAGAAGTGGAGTCCACACTGAGACCGAGTGCTCTGGCTGTGGTTCAATTCAACTTTATTTCTGCCATGATGTTTCTATAACTGACCCAAGTGTCTCGTATAAAAGTCAACAGAAAACAAACACAGACGCATGTGTACGGTGCTGTTTGGGGTCGTTTTAGTGACTGAAAACAGCAGTGTGACACATCTGGGGACGCCATCTTTAGATCTGAGGTGCAAACGCCTTCGCTCAGGGCGGCAGAGTGGACTCGTGCGCTTTATAAAACTTATATTTAAACTCACAGGTCAATAACACGACGCCACAGAGATGTGACCCGCCTCAAACTCTATAGGGGGCGTGTTTATCTTTGACAAATATGGAATTAACTGGGTCCAGAGTAGATATTTTATTTTATTTATTTATGTGTTTATTTATTTATATATATATTTTCATTTTGTTTTATTATTTATTTATTTATATTGAATTATGGACTAATAAAATAATAAATAAATAAAAAATCTATAAAAATAATACAATTTCTTGGACCTTCTTTCAGATTCCTGCCTGATTCTGTTTCGTTTATACAATTTAGTTTGTACAGTTTACACAAAAGAAATGGAACTTTAAACGTGTAAAATAAATGTTCTTTGTTTTTGACTGAGAAATGGCTTCAGAAGTGGATTTAGAGTCGTTTTAGTATCGAGAATCGTCCCCATCGACCCCAATAATCAAAATTAAATCACAGAGGACTTAAAGATTCACACCCCCAGCACGTGTGTGTGTGTCCCCGGTGTGTGTGTGTGTGTGTGTCCGTGTGTATATGTGTTTTCTGACCCTTTTGCCTCTTTACAGACAAACACAAACTCTGGCCTCATTCACATTTGAGTCAACACTTGTATTGATACAGATGTCCAGACTGTGACCCGCTCGCTCTCCGCTCCTGCCTCGTCTGGTGACCGCCGCGGCTTTCCAGAGGGTCGGTCTACTCAGCGCCGCGGCCTCCTACAGGGTCAGTCTACTCAGCGATGCCATTTTAATGAAAATAATCACAAAAATGAACTGTCTGCATCACATAATTTCAAAATAAAGCGACATAATTTAACATAATTTCCCAGTCGACGTGATTCTCTCTGCTCTGACCAAACGAGGCTGCGCGCACACGTATACATTTATATATAAAGTGTATTCGTGACCTGTTGTACGCTCTGTTTTGGTGCTTTTGAGCCTCGCAGAGCTGGGACACAGAGCTGGAGTCGTGTTACACTCACTCACCTGGAGGAAGGGGCCGTGTGACTCATTGTGAATATAGTTTTCAGCCGCTTTAATTTTTGACTCAAATCTTTTATCCGCCACACGTCACGATCCAGAAATGACTAAAAATGAACCGTGCAAAAGGTTCACGTTCCATTTGCGTAAACTGTTTTAAAACGCGTTCTAATATCACGCCTGGAGGTTTGTCTTGCCCTTTGACCTCCATTATCAGTCGTAAACAACGCGGTTGACTGGAAACGTGGCCTGACCGTGGGTTGATGTGGTTAGAGTTTAGTAAATCGGTGAATATTTTAACACAGTAAGAGCCTGAGGTGAGGAGGGGGCTGGGAAGGTGGGAATCTGGGTGCAGCTGAGCAAACTGACCCCGTTTCACATCCTCATGACAGTAGAACCCCCGCCCCCTCCCACCGCCTCTGCTAACACGGCTAACATTTAAATAAAACTAAAAACAACTGAAGTACTTTTAAAGAGCTCATATCACGCTGTTTTCTATGTTATAATGTCCATTTCCTCGTCAAAAACAGACCTGGAGTTGTGTTTTTTTGCTTCATTCACACATTTAACGCACAAACAAACTGGCAGATTTAGGCCAACTTCTTCTCTCAGACTGAAAACACTCTGTTCCACCTTGTGATGTCATCGTGTGGTGATACAGGAAGTGCTCCACAGTGTGTTTTTAAACTCCACACACCTTCATTTCTAGAATCATTTGGATCATTTCAGCCCCGGAGTTTTTAAATCTCTGGTGAACTAAAGGTAAATGGAGCTGATAAAAACTGTTGAAAACTACCACTTCATGACATCACAAGGTGGAACAGAGCGTTTTGAGCTTTGGAGATGTAGATGGACTAAAAAAATGGAAACAAAACACAACTCCAGGTCTATTTCTGAGGAGGAAACAACATTAGAACATGGTTTAACACTCACAACAGTCAGTTTTGTCTAATATTGGACCTTTAAATGAGAATCAACACAATTAAAGCTTTAAAAATGGCCCTATATTTTAAATCTGTTTCAATCTTTGAGCCAAATGCTTGAATAAATAAAAAGTGTGAGTAGTTTGTACCATTTAAGTCAAATATTAAAGGAACGTAGTTAATAAAGCCACAGTTAACTCTGTACTTACTGTTACTAGACTTGAGGTCCCGGTGGATGATGGGCACCACGGCGCCCTCGTGCAGGTAGTGCATCCCTCGGGCGATCTGCACCGCCCAGTTGACCAGGATGTGAGGTGGGATCCTTCTCCCAGTGAGCGCCCGGTTCAGAGTGCCTCCTCGGGCGTACTCCATGACCAGACACAGGTTGGGCTCCTCCAAACACACTCCCTCCAGTTTGATAATGTTCGGGTGCTGCAGCATGGAGAACAGTTTTGCTTCTTGTTTCACGCTGGCAGCGGTGGCCGTTATGTCCTCGTCTGGATCCTGCCTCGCCGCCTTCACCGCCACCTCCTGATCTTTCCACGTTCCTCTGTAAACTTTGCCAAATCCGCCCACGCCTATGATTTCTTCCAAAACCAGTTCACTGAAGGGGATGCGCACCGGAGAGCCTGGCACGCGCTCCGGGGCGGTGGCGGCGGGGATACGGTAGATCGCGGGCTGATACGTCACATAGTTGGATGGAAAAATCCCGACGCGGTGGTTGACTTTCCCCGTCCACCAGCCCTCGTCCCCGGAGATCGCCGCGTCCTTGGACAGAACCTCCACCACGTCCCCGCGCCGCAGACTCAGCTCGTCCTCCCCGCTCGCCTCGTAGTCGTAAGCAGCTGTCCACAGAGACCGAGACGGGCACAGAGGGGCAGAGTGCGCCCACGACCTCGTCGTGGGGGGCTCAGTCCAGCCACGCTCCCCCGTCCCACCTCCCCGCTCCCCCGTCCCATGCTCCCCCGTCCCACCGCCTTCACCGTTTGGGGAAGCGGCCTGAGAGACTTCCATGTCCTAGAGGCTGTAGTGGCACCATAAGGCGCAGAAAATTTAGGTCAAACTGTGGAAGAGCGACGGGAAAAAAGAAGTTTAAGAAGCATCGTTAGGACATCGGATGGGACGGGAGAAAGGGAGACATGACAGGAGAAAAGGAGAGGAAAGAGAGAGGGGAAAGAGGAAAAAGAGAGGAAAAGGAAAGGGGACAGAGAGGAAAAGGAGAGGAAAAGGAGAGGAAAGAGAGCAGAAGGAGGGCAAAGAGGAAAGAGAAAGGAAAGAGAGCAAAAGGGGAGGAAAAGCAGAGCAAACGGAGAGCAAAAAGAAAGGAAAAAGAGAGGAAAATCAGAGCAAAGAGAGAGGAAAAGGAGAGTGAAAAGGGAGAGCAAAGGGGAACTCCCTGCGCACAGCTCACTCTGTCCAAAGTCCTGAGACCAGCTCTGATCCACGTCGTCACTCCTCAAATGTCACTTCACTAAAGTTTGTGTAAAAGTCCAGAGAAAGTTTGCGCCTCGTGTCATCCGGGATAAAGAGGCGCAGATCCCCGGGACAGGCGCACAGTGGAGTCCAGCAGGTCACACTCTGCAGCCTGATGAAGCTAACAGGAGCTAACACTAGCCTCTTCACTGATGCGCTGTGAGTTTTGGCAGGTGCGGCAGGAGGTGCACCTGCCCTGTCCTCACTGCGTCAAACTAAAGCAGCAGTGGCGCAAACGTGGATCATATGCGCATATTCTGATCTGTGAGACTTAAAGAGCAGTTTGCATTAGTTCCATCCATATCTGCAGCACATACCACACTTTGGGCTAGCAGCTTAGCTTAGCACAGGAGCGCAGTCTGGTCCCGAGCTTTGGAAAAGTAGAGGAGAAGTTTTATCCAGGATTATTCTAAAGTTACACCAAACTGTCCAGAGCAGCTGCGAGCGCGAGGGCTGATAACTCTTAAAAACATCTTCTTCTCGATGTTAAAAACAGAAAAACTGGAGTTATTCGTCCATTTTTAATCAAAACAACCCCCATCGCACAGTCTCCGCTCGAGCCAAACGCAGCAGTGGATCATCCAGAGTCTGTGCGCTCTGCTGCGGGCGGAGGAGCGCTCTGATTGGACAGCACAGGACACGTGACAGCAGCAACACCGGGGGAGGGGGAGGAGTCTGCGGAGGAATGTGAGCAGAGCGCGAGCGCCTTAAAGCTGTGCAAAATGAGAGCTCTGTGCGCCTAAAAGAGGTGTAAAAACACAGCTCTGTGCGGAAAAAAGAGCTGTGCAAAAACATCCCTGTGCAAAAAGAGCTGTGCTAAAAAAGCTGTGCAAAAAGAGTCATGTGCAAAATCAGTCCTGTGCGGAAAAAGCGCTTCGCTGGGACCAGGACCAGTTGTAAATCTAAAATGGTCACATTTTTCCACCTTCAAGTCACTCAAAGCGCTTTACAACAAGGAACCACTCACACACTCACACACCAGTGCACACTGACACTGAGGGAAAGGGGGGTTAAGTGTCTTGCCCAAGGACACAACGACAGCATTCATCTGTGTGAGTTAGAATCGCACCGCCAACCTATGGATCAGTGGACAAACACTCACCAACTGAGCCACTGTCGCCCCCTTGTCCTCATTACAGAGAGGACAAGAAAACATAAGAATAATAACAAATACATATAATACACTAATAATAATAATAATAATAATAATAATAATAATAATAATAATAATAATAATAATATCTTGTTTTGTAGGGAGGACACAGGGGGGAGGGGCGTCGTGGGAAGGACGCGGCGGATGCTGCGCAGTGAACGCGCTGGAGGCAGAGAGGTGAACATGAGGATGAGGATGGAGATAACAGCAGCATCAGAGGAACAGAAGAAGAAGAAGAAGGACTTTGAGACGACGCCGAGGACGAGCTAAGTCATGACGGAAGAGAAGCAGCTCCGCAGCGCGCAGACCCGCAGGCGCCGCGTCAGCTGCGCCACATAAACAGTTTTTTATTGTCGCCTCGCAGCAGCAGCACCATTCACCCGTCCAACCTGAGCGGGGAGGAGGAGAGCGAGGGGGACATGGGCTCCCAGGTTGTGCAGACCCTGCGCCAGGGGGTCTGGGCATCTCTGACCGGGGGCTGGTACCACGACCCGGAGCAGAACAAATTTAACAACTCGTGCCACCTCTATCTGTGGATTTTCCTGCTCATGTTACCTTTGTCTCTCCATCTGGTGAGTGGGGCGCTCATGACGTGACGTTCAAGGCCGCGATAGGCTGCGTGAAGGAGCCGAGGGAGTCACGCGCTGCTTCTCTGAGGAACACTGCGGCTCAGAGCAGGAGCCAGAATGTGTCAGGGCTGCAGGAAAAACACAGGAAAAAGACAGGAAAACAAACAGGAAATGGAGGAAAATACAGGAAAATACGAGAAAACACAAGAAAAACACAGGGCCAGAGGAAGGACAGTGTCGCAGTGTTTCCCGCGTCAGAGACAGGACGCGTGGCTCTGTGTGTGTGGCTCTGTGTGTGTGGCTCTGTGTGTGTGGCTCTGTGTGTGTGGCTCTGTGTGTGTGGCTCTGTGTGTGTGGCTCTGTGTGTGTGGCTCTGTATGTGTGGCTCTGTATGTGTGGCTCTCAGTGTGTGGCTCTGTATCTGTGACTCTCTATTTGTGGCTCTTTGTCGTTGTCTTTTGTGGCTCTGTGTGTGTGGCTCTGTATGTGTGGCTCTCAGTGTGTGGCTCTGTATCTGTGACTCTCTATTTGTGGCTCTTTGTCGTTGTCTTTTGTGGCTCTGTGTGTGTGGCTCTGTATGTGTTACTCTACTTGTGGCTCTTTGTTGTAGTTGTCTTTTGTGGCTCTGTATGTGTGGCTCTCTGTGTGTGGCTCTCTGTGTGTGGCTCTGTGTGTGTGGCTCTGTGTGTGTGGCTCTGTGTGTGTGGCTCTGTGTGTGTGGCTCTCTATTTGTGGCTCGTTGTTGTTGTCTTTTGTGGCTCTGTATGTGTGGCTCTGTATCTGTGACTCTCTATTTGTGGCTCTTTGTTGTAGTTGTGTTTTGTGGCTCTGTGTGTGGCTCTGTGTATGCGGCCCTGTGTGTGTGTGTGGCTCTCTATTTGTGGCTCGTTGTCGTCGTCTTTTGTGGCTCTGTATGTGTGACTCTGTATCTGTGGCTCTCTGTGTTTGTGGCTCTGTATCTGTGGCTCTCTACTTGTGGCTCTTTGTTGTGGCTCTGGTCTTAATTATTGACTAAACCTGAAGATCAGATCCTCATCAGACCAAAACTGGATTAGAATTTCATCGTCAGCGTCTCTGAAAACTTAAAAACTCTAGAAAAAATAAGGTCCAAACAAATTAAGAAATGTCTCCTCCAGAAACAAACAAACAAACAAACAAACAAACAAACGTGTGTCATAGTTTCACAGTTTACACATAAAGACAATCTGAGTCATGTGACCTGCTCGGAGCGGCGGCCATGTTTGATTCTTCCAAGTTCACCGCAAAATAAGATCAGAGACACAACACACACAACACACAACACACAACACACAACACACACACAACACACAACACACACACACAACGCACAACACACAACACACACAACGCACAACACACAACACACAACACACAACACACATCAGGATCTGGATATTTCACATAATTATCTTTAAGAAAAATAATATTACATTTAATTTGTTATGATGTTATTGTTGTGCGACAGTAGCTCTGTGTTCGTCAGTTCAAATCTCGCTCTCGACTTTAACGTCTGAGGTTGAGCGATTCCAGATCCCACAGATGAACCCTGCCGTTGTGTCGTTGGGCAAGACACTTAACTCCCCTCGCCTCAGTGTTTGTGTCGAGTGAATAGTTCCTTGAAAGTGGAAAACCGCTGTAAAAAAAAAAAAAAGCGACTATTTTCCGTTTTTACACTCGACACTGCATCAGAAAATCACTTTTTTTTAGTTTATATTTGTAAAAAAATAGCTAAAAATGTCTCGTATTTGTGTAAAACTGAGATTAAACATGAGGAAAACGAAACATTTAACTTATGTTCTAATGAAAAACAGGAGCGGGATGTCATGCGTTTTCCTCGTCCCATTTCTTTTCAAGCTTAAACGAGAAAAATATGTGACTTAAAGAGTGCGTTAAGTTAAAGTGGACCCATGTAAACCGACGTCTTCTGTTCATTAATCTGCTCAAAATAAACACAACCTGAAATCTAACCTGTGTTTTTCCTCCAGGCTCTCCCTCCCACGACCATGGCTTTAAGCATCTACTGCTCGTCCGTCACCGTTTTCTTCATCTTAATCAAAATGGCCAACTACCGGCTCCACGTGATGTTCGACGAGGGCGAGGCGGTGATCCGGAACAGCCTCTCCGACCTCAGCAAAGCCCCAGACAAGAAGAGTAACGCCTCAGATGCTTGTTCTGCTGGTGTGAGGTGAGTCCCGGCCCTGCGTCGTTGATGGTTATGGTCGATCGTGATTTCAGAAGTCGAAGAACCTGCGAAACGTGACCTCACAGTGTTGGGAAGTAACTGAAAACATGACAAAAATAATACAAAAATAAAACATTCTGAATACTAGACTTGTCACAATTATGTCTGGGGTGAGTTTTGTTATTTTTGTTTTGTTTTTTTCTACATTTTAATAACATTTGAGCTTTAGAAAATTGGAATTATTAACAAAAATGACACAAACTAATGATTTAAGTGTTGTTTTTTATTGTTCATTTATACATTTCAATGATATTTAGCAGTATTTTACATTTAGCATATTTTTTGTGGATAATTTTAAATTTTATGGTTTGGTTTTTCTCGTCTATATTTACATCAGCAAAATATCACACTTCAAAATGTGACAGACTTTTTCATTTTATGGTATTCAGAATTCATCCAGCTCTTGTGGTGAGGCAGGTGTGATTTATTTTTATTTTTTTTGTTTCTAATTAATAATAAATAATAAATCCAAATAAAAGAAATACATATAATAAATAATATATAATAATAAAATAAATAAATAATAAATAAATAAAAATATATAATAATAATAATAATAATAATAATAATAATAATAATAATAATAATAATAATAATAATCATAATAATAATAATAATAATAAATACATAATAATAAATACATAATAATACATAATACATTAATAATAATAATTAATAGATTGATGCAGAACAAACAGTGAAACAAAAATTGTAATTATGTCATGTTTTTTTTACACTATAACATCATGAAGCTTTGTATAAACCATAGACTGTTGATATAAATGGACAGAGCTAACCTGCTAGCTGCCACGTTCCAAACAGGAAGTGATCATGTGTGCACTTCCTGCTCCATCGACTCTGGCTCCAATTCACTTTCTATTGAAAAACTCTGTCCTCTCTCTGTCTCTGCTGCTTCAGACTCATTTTGATCTTAAATGTTCGTATTAACCCTCTACATGATCCTGGGGTTTTTATTTCACTTTTGTGTCTGTAAATCAAGACATGAACATTAATAAGAGACACGTCCACATCTTTAAACAGTCTGTGTTGTAAAAGTATTCCATATTATTCCGTATTCTGTAACTAAACACATTTTCATCGAGTTATTTTGAGTCTGTTATGACCCAGTGGTTCTCCCCAAAGGAAGTTATTCTCATATATAGGTCAATGTAATTATTTCCGGTGAATGAAACAAAATTCTGACCCCAGATTAGTCCACACAGCGTCGGGAGAGTCGCATTCGTTTGTTCAGTTATTTCAAAAGTCGTCAGATTTTAACGATCAGTTTGTAAATCACACATAGAGTATCATCTGCACATCCTGGATTATTATGTCTCTTTTGTTTGACAGGAAAAGCAGCACTGTACCCGACAGCGTCCCCATGTCCATGCTGGGTCGGAAACGCACCAGCCCTGTGATCCAAGTGACCGTGAAACAGACCGAAACGGACCCAGGGCTGATCGGAGCGGTGAGTTCACAACGCACTCAAAATACAGATAATAACTGTTGGGTTTTAAATCAATCGTTTTAAATCTGTGTTCTGTTCAGGAGGGCTTAAAATCAGAAGAAACAAAAACTGCCGAAGGTGAGATGATTTCACGAGAAGGTAATGTTTTAATTTTGAATGAACTTTCACGAAGGACAGTAGGACAAATGGAGCGTGTGCAGGAGCAGAAACTGTGTAAAGACGTGGACAGAGTGTCTCAAATGAAGCTCAAACGGGGCCAGAGCAGTTACAGCGGCTAAGCTGGATCCGAGTTCTGAACACGAGTGTCATAGCAACCAAAGAGCCAATCAGGAGAGAGACTGTCAATCAAACCTGTTGCTAACGCTAGCGGGAGGGAAAGGACGCGCCTGATTTGTCTGTTATTAACGTTCATATCTTCGTTTGCGGATAAAATTGCAAAATAAAAACCCCAGGATCATGTAGAGGGTTAATACAAACATTTAAGACCAAAATGAGTCTGAAGCAGCAGAGACAGACACAGTTTTTACATAGAAAGTGAATTGGAGCCAGAGTTGATGAAGCTGAAAGTGCGGACATGATCACTTCCTGTTTGTAACGCGGCGGCTAGCAGGTTAGCTATGTCCATTTATATAAACAGTTAGTTGAAGAGGGTTGAGTTCCACTTTTCTACTAGACTGTTCGGTTTATCCGGTGTAGACAAGTCACTTCCTCTGGCACAGACACACATATAGTTCCACTTTTGTAATCACATGTACAATCCGAGAGACTCCGTGATGCTCACGTTTTAATCATTTTAAACTCTATTGATCTTAGGACACGGTTTGAGCACCGCGGAGCAGAGGCCGTTGGCGGTCGGCCTTCAGCTGAGTCCAGAGCCGTCTCCCGAGGACCTCTCCAGCCCCAACCCCGACCAAGCCGCCCCTCTGCTGCTGGCCCAGCAGAGACCCCCGTCCAAAGCTGAGAGGGAGGAGGTGTGTCCTGAGTCCTCGAGTGGGACTAACGCAGGAGCAGAAACTATTAAAACGATAAGAAGAGACGAGGACAGTCAGAGCTCTCACACCAGGCTCACACGGACTGAAAAACAAAACTCACCAGATTCAGAAAAAAGAGACGAAGAGAAGGACTGTGACAGTAAAGAGGCGTCAGATCCAGAAACAGCAGATGAAGGTCTGCCCCCGTCTAAAGGAAGTGGAGATGAGAGCGAGGAGGAAAATCAAGGACCCAAAGACTCGTCAGACGCCAACAACAACTCATCAGACGCCAACAACAACTCAGTGCTGAGCTCACAGCACGAAGACGACGAGTTTGTGGACATCCCAGAACTGCCCCTACAGGTACATCCTCAGGTACACAGAGGTACATACAAGTACACAGAGGTACACAGAGGTACATACAGGTACATCCTCAGGTCACCTCACTCAACAGGTACACAGAGGTACACAGAGGTACACAGAGGTACATACAAGTACACAGAGGTACATACAGGTACATACAGGTACACAGAGGTACACAGAGGTACATACAAGTACACAGAGGTACATACAAGTACATACATGTACACACATGTACATCCTCGTGTCACTTCTGTTCTTACAACATCATTCTAAACAAAAATAACTGTCCATTTCTTGTGTTCAGTCTGAAGAAGCAGAGGAGGCGTTCTGCTCAGACGAGATAGAGGTGGTTCTGGTGGATAACTCCAGACCAGGCCCCGCCTCCTCTCACCTGGACGACAGCGACACTGTGAAAATCATCATCACGATGTCATGTGACCCTCAGACCGCGGCTCAGCTGGAGGAGAGTGTGAAGCAGAGCCTGCTGGGAAATACACAGGTACATTTAACACTTTAGGACTGTTTCAAACGGCATCTTCAGATTTGAGCCAAACAAAAATAAATACACAAAATTCAGAAGAAAAGTTAAGAAACTGATTTGTTACTGTGACCAAAATATGTGCCAGTTTAATCAATATCACTTTAACATAGTAATAACTTGCGAAATACTTTTAGTTTTTACTCTTAAAGTACATTTTAAACAGGTACTTAAATACCTTTACTTAAGTCGATTTTTCCATGTGATACTTTTACTTTTACTTGAGTAACTTTTTGCCTCTGTATCTGTATTTGTATTTGAGCAACAAGTGTTTTGTTTCTAAATACGACACAATAACTAACAGGCCTTATGGAGTTTGTGTCTAGAATCCGCCTTTTCAGATTTTGGGGTTGGATTTTATTTCTGGTAATTAAATGTTTTTTCTAAACGTTCAGGATTCTGGAGAGTGCCACATCAAGATCCCCGTCATCACGTTTGAATGTCCAGACGAAGAGGAACAGCTGGACGAGGCGAAGGACTCAGAGGACGAGGACACGCCCAAACAACAAACCAGCCCCACTGAAGAGTTTCACCTCTGCAGAGAGACGGCCGGCTCGGACTCCCCGACGCCGGAGTGTCCAGGAACAGGCCTGGACAATCCGGGCCTGCAGCTGACCTCAGAGAGCACGCCCAGCCCTCAGGTCACCAACGACAACAGCTCCTCCGGCATCGACGTGAACTCACACCCGGACGACACCGAACCGCTAGAGGCGAAGGCGGACACGAGGGGGTTTCTGCGTATCCCCCCCGCGCTCGGCCGATGTGGACCCGGAGGACGGACCCACATCCGAGGACTCAGCATGGACAGCGGGAAAGACGCCGTGCTGCTGTCGGACCGCGGAAATACAGTATGTCACTGTGACTCAGGTTATTGTAAATCAGGAAAGTTTATCTGTACAATTAGTACACAAGGTAATTCAAAGAACTTTACAGAATAAGAAAGAAACATTAAAATCACAATACAACAAATCGAAACATAAAGAATCAATGTAAAATGAACATTAAAAGAGGCAGAATAAAAGCCTTTTATTCACAGCAGATAAACAGAACTGAGCCTGGACTTAAACATGTCAAAGTCTCACATCTTCAGGACGACTGTTCCAGGTTTAAACTGAACAAAACTCAAACGCTGATTCACCTTGGTCCTGGTTTAGTCCTGCTTTAGTCCTGGTTTAGTCCTGACTTAGTCCTGGTTTAGTCATGGTTTAGACCTGGTTTAGACCTGGTTTAGTCCTGGTTTAGTCCTGGTTTAGTCCTGGTTTAGTCCTGGTTTAGTCCTGGTTTAGTCCTGGTTTAGTCCTGGTTTAGACCTGGTTTAGTCCTGGTTTAGACCTGGCTTAGTCCTGGTTTAGTCCTGGTTTAGACCTGGTTTAGTCCTGGTTTAGTCCTGGTTTAGTCCTGGTTTAGTCCTGGTTTAGACTTTATTTAGTCCTGGTTTAGTCCTAGTTTAGACCTTGTTTAGTCCTGGTTTAGTCCTGGTTTAGTCATGGTTTAGACCTGGTTTAGACCTGGTTTAGTCCTGGTTTAGTCCTGGTTTAGTCCTGGTTTAGTCCTGGTTTAGACCTGGTTTAGTCCTGGTTTAGTCCTGGTTTAGTCCTGGTTTAGTCCTGACCTGGTTTAGACCTGGTTTAGTCCTGGTCTAGTCCTGGTTTAGTCCTGACTCTGGGCACCAGGAGGTTGTGGGCTTGTTATTTTTGTTTATTTTAGTTATTTTAGTTGAATATTGTGATTTAAAATGTGCAAATTGTAGGAATGGTCATAAATTGTCATAAATTGTCATATAACTGTAGAACACAAACAAACACAGTAGGTCTAATTTAACTATACCATGTAATTTAATCTGTCACTTCTTAAAAAACATACTTAATTAAAATAAATGTTTGTTTGTAGAAGCAGGAGCCTTTTGAAACCCACTGCCTCTTATTCCATTTTTCAGACAACGATGACAAGCTCCAAATCTGACCTGGAGGCGAAGGAAGGACAGCTCCCCAATGAATCCAACTTCCTGGAGTTTGTGTCACTGATTGGTTCATTAAACACTCGAGTGGGAGGAGCCAGTGCACAGGAGAAAAACACATCCGAACACAAAAGGGACGCGCCGGCTTCAGAAGGTAAAAACAGAACAGTGTAGTGTCAAAATGTAAATGTCCTGTATCACACGAAACTGACTTTTGTGAAGCTTTAATCCATGTCCTCCTCAAAAACACACCTGGAGTTGTGTTTTGTTTCATTCACACACGTTTGAGTCACATTATCATCAGTCTGTGACATCTACAAAGATCAAAATGTGACGTTCCACCTTGTGATGTCATCAAGTGGTAGTTTTCAACTTAACAGCGACTTTTACCTTTAGTTCAGGAAAGGAGAGAAAAGAGGAGAGAGGAAAGAGCAGAGAAAAGAGGAAAAATGAGAGAGGACAGAGGGGAAAGGAGAGAGGAAAGAGGGGAGAAAAGAGGAAAGATGAGAGAGAAAAGAGAGAGGAGAGAAAATAAGAGAGAAAAGAGGAGAGAGGAGAGAGAAAAGAGGAGAGAGGAGAGAGAAAAGAGGAGAGAGGAGAGAGAAAAGAGGAGAGAGGAGAGAGAAAAGAGGAAAAATAAGAGAGAAAAGAGGAGAGAGATAAGAGAAAAGAGGAGAGAGGAGAGAGAAAAGAGGAGAAAAAAGAGGAAAAATGAGAGAGAAAAGAGGAGAGAAAAGATGAATAAGTAGAGAACAACAGCTCCTTTTGCCTTTAGTTCAGGAGAGATTCTGGGTCTGAAATGATCCAAATGATTCTAGAAATGAAGGTGTGTGGAGTTTAAAAACACAGTGGAGCACTTCCTGTATCACCACACGATGACATCACGAGGTGGGACAGAGCGTTTGTGAGGAGGAAACAACAGTAGAACATAGATCAGAGAATTGCATAATATGTCCCCTTTAAATAATGTGTGTCTAAAGTGAAGTGTTTTTTTATTTCCAGATAATCTCAGTACCACCACCCCACCAGAGGAGGCAGTCACAGACACCAGTGCAAACATCAAACCAGAAAGACCTCAACCTCCGAGCAGTCTGCCCACGCGACACGCCCCCACACACATCCCCATCGTCTCCCCCGACAGGTGCAACAGGACAGACTCCACACGATCACTTTTAATGCTTTTAATTCTAACCTCTGCAGTATTTTTGTCTCCTGTCCAGTCCGCAGACAGAGAAAGACCCGGATTATGACTCTTTACCGTCACAAACGTCTCAGTCGGAGAGCTCCATGCTGCAGGTCATCTGTCGACCTGAAGCCACCAACAAAGAAGAGGCCTACACCTTCCACACTGTGCACCGTGAGTGGATGTGTGTGTGCGCTTTGTTTTAGTTACATTATGTGATCGTTTTCCTTTATCCCGTCAGGAGATCGGCCGCGGAAACTGTACGCAGAACGAGCCTTAAACCTGCCGCTCGGAGCAGAACTCATAACAGGAAACATGTGGTATTATCTGTCTTTACTTCAGCCTCTTCTGAGTTTAATATAAAGTCAAAGGTTTGGACGCAGCCTTTTGTTCAGTGTTTTTTATACACGTACAAATAGATTTATATAGATTTATTTAGATAATGACACCACTGTCCTCCTTAAACAGATATTTGTGTTTTGCTTCAGCTGATCTGTGTCTAACTCCAGAACGTCACATGATGTTCTTGTTTTTTACTAGTTACATCACTGTGTTAGTAAAAAAAAAAAGAAAAAAGTTGCTTACACTAATCCCTTTCTTTGTACTGGCCAACACTGCAAACAGACATCAAATATATGAAGTAACATATATGGAAATGTGTACATTTTTTAACATTCAAATCCTCAAAGTAACTTAAAAAATATTTAGTAGAGTTATTTATTTAACTTTCTTCTTTATTACATAATTCCAGATATCTTGATTCATATATTTGTTGTCTATGCAGGGCCGTCCACAGACATTTCGGGGCCCAGGGCAAGACGCCTCACATGGGCCCCCTCTAATTTAAGTTAATGGGATGAAGGTCCAATTCTGGGCCTTAAAACGCCGGGGCCCGGGACAACAGACCCCTTTGTCCCCCCCTGTTTTCTGCCTTGTCCCTATGCAGAAATGTAGAAAGTAGTAAACATTAACAAACCTTGAATGAGCGGGCGTGTCCAAACGTTTGACCGGTTGTTTAACTCTATTTCATTCTTCTTTAATTTGTTTGGTTTGTGAAAATGTCCTTTTGCCTCATGTCTGTCTGTCTTTGCCTTTGTAGCGACCTGCTGTCCACGTCGTCCAACTCTGAGGGTCAGGACGGGCTGATGGGTCACTCCGACTGTCCTTTCCAGCGCCGCATTATCCCGGCTCACAGACTGCGGCCGAGGAGGACACACCCTGAGATCTTTCAGGTCATTATCTCGATACAAGCTGCAGGTCACTTTTCACATTTACAACATACGGACCAGTGTGTTTCACCCGTCATCATCACTGTTTGGGATTTAATTGGTTCATTTGGTCAGCGTTAGGCTCCAGATAATGAGTATTTTAGTAGTTGACCTGTGTGCGTTTATAGTTTTAATTAATTAGTCCACAAGTCAAACCATTATTTCAAATTCTATATTAAGATTTTAACACATTTTGACTTTATAAAGGTTGAAAAACGGTGACTGGACGCTCTGTATAGAAAACCTACTATTTATTTATATCAGCGGGGGGCCCATTTGAGTCTTATCACCCCGGGCCCCCAAATTTCTGTTGACGGGCCTGGCTATTACAATTATCAAAATACAAAAAAAAACAAAAACTGTAATTTTCTCTGTGTCTTTTTATCAGGAAGAAGACTCTTTGGACGAGTCGTCAGAAGCCTCCACGCAGGAAAAGCCCAAACAGAAAATTTATTACAAACTGAGATTATTTCCCGGTAAATGGATCAATATCCTGTACGACCGGCTCACGCTGATGGCGCTGCTGGACAGGTACAAACATAAAACACAACATTTACATTTTAGTTTGAGTGTCTGAAGTGAGAGACAGTGTTGGGACGGAACTGAACACATGTATCCAGGGCCGGTCCGAGCTTTCAGGGGGCCCGGGGCTAAAAATTTGTCCGTGGGGCCCCCGACAGTGGACGTACCCCGACTCAGCTATTGGTGATTCACATTTGACAACATCCTGACTCTGCTCTCATCACTTTGACCCGTTGTATTTGCATTTACAGCTGAAACCCGAAGTTTACACACACTATATAAATGGACATGTTTTTTGTTTTTTGTTTTTTTCTCACTGTCTGACATGAAATCAGACTGAATTTTTCCTGTTTTAGGTCAACTAGGATTAACAAAATTATTTCTATTTGCTAAATGTCAGAATAATGAGAGAAGGATTTTTTTTGGGACAATTTTTCATGACTTTCAGGTGTTCACATACTGTATTTTTCAGACTATAAGTGTCACGTTTTGTCAGTTTAGTTTGTCCAGGGTGTGACTTATATGTGAAATGATTCAAATATATAAAGTCACATGTTGGTTCTTGTCGCAGTGACAGTCGTGCGAGGGGCTCTAGACTTGTATCATTTAAAATATCAACATTACGGTGATTTAAAAGACAAAGAGAAACACTGAACAGAAATGAGTTATTCAGAAGTGACACCGAGGACGAAGAATTCAGTGGATTTATTGATTTGGAGTGAGATCCAGAGTAAACTTGTTGTTTTTTCTGCTTTATTTATCTGATTAACTGTTAATATCTTACGTTAACAAACCAGACACATGTTCAGTTCTGTCTGTGCTTCATGGAGCTGAATAAATATAAATGTGTTACGTTAGCGTGATGTACTGATATTCAGCCTGTTGTTCCACATTTTATTATTATTATTAGAACTTGACTTTAAAGATAAAATGTCTGTTCTTGGTCTTGGATTTTGTAAAATAAATTTCCCCCAAAAATGTGACTTATAGTCCAGTGCGACTTATTTTTTTTTCTTCATTATTCTGCATTTTTTGGTGGTGTGACTTATACTCTAGACCGACTTATAAAAATACAGTACTTATCATTAGTATTTGTACCTTTGCCTTTAAACTGTGTGACTTGGGTCAAACATTTTGGATTTCCTTCCACAAACTTCTCACAATAGTTAGCAAGAATTTTGGCCCATTTCGTCCAGTTTGAATAGAAATGATATTGTTAATCCTAAATGACCTAAAACAGGAAAGGTTTAGTCTGATTTCATGTCAGACAGTGAGAAAAAAACAAAAAAAAACGTATGTGTCGTCTGGTTTTCAACTGTATCTGCCATGTTTTTTCACTATAAACTTAAAGTAAAAGTATTCCAAGTATTCAGAATTATCAGTTTATTATTGTTTTAAATTACGTATTCATTTCAAATCAATTAAAGTTTATTTCTATAGCACATATAAAACACCTGTATGTCCCGTCTCGTGTTAAATACCAGGGAGAAGAGGATCTGACAGGCAGAGGGCGCTGTTCTATAGTCTATAGTGTTCAGTTTTCTGTAACTAAACACATTTCCTTCCCCTCGCTGACGACAGAATTCGTGTGTTTGTTTTATGCAGAAATCAAGACGTGTTGGAGAATCTGGTGGCGGTTTTCATGGCGTTTCTGGTGTCGTTTCTGGGTTTTGTGCTTCTTAATCACGGCTGTTTCAAGGACTTCTGGGTCTTCCAGTTCTGCCTGGTTATCGCCAGCTGCCATTATTCTTTACTGAAGGTAACGAGCAACAGCGAAAGGATGTTTTTGTGAACCTGATTTACTTAAAGGGCCCATATTGTACTGTTTTTTAATGTTCTAATGTTGTTTCCTCGTCACAAACAGACCTGGAGTTGTGTTTTGTTTCATTTACACATGTTTAACACACAAACCTGCAGATTTAAGAGTTCTTCTCTCAAACACTTAAGGTAGAACTTGAAAACTACCACTTGATGACATCACAAGGTGGAACAGAGCATTTTGAGCTTTGAAGATGTTACAGACTAATAATAAAGTGTGACTCAAACATGTGAGAATGAAACAAAACACAACTCCAGGCCTGTTTTTGAGGAGGGAACAGCGTTAGAACATGATTTAAACCTCACAAGAGTCAGTTATACGTGATATTGAACCTTGAAGCGTTTCATCTAAACACAAACGAGTCAAAACTGGAGCTGAAGTTCCCTGTTTCAGTTCAGAATCTCTCTTTCACTGCTGCTTTCTGTTTGTGTCATAGATTCTTGTGAAATTATCTTGTAAAATTGGTTTTGTTTTTGTTTTTTTAAGAGTGTCCAGCCAGACGCAGCTTCCCCTACTCATGTAAGTGAAAGACGCCTTATTTATCTCATAATAATAATAAAAATAATAATAAAATAATAATAATAATAATAATAATAATAATAATAATAAAATAATAATAATAATAATAATAAATAATAATAAATAAATAATAATAATGAATAATAATAATAATAATAATCATAATAAAAAAATAATGATAATAATAATGATAATAATAATAAATAATGCTAATAAATAAATAATACTAATAAATAATAATAATAATAATCATCATCATAAAATCATAATAAAAATAATGATAATAATAATAGTAATAATAATAATAATAATACATAAACAATAATAATAATAATAAAAAAAAAAATAAAACACATAAAAATCATAATAAAAAATAAGTAGATAAATTAATAAAAAATAAAATAAAAAATAGAATAATAATGATAAGAATAAAATAAAACAAAACCTTACACTTATAATGTGCCGAGGCTCGTCAAAGCTCTCAAAAACACTACACATCGTCATTTATTCACTCCACACTCGGTGATGGTCAGGTACAGTTGTAGTCACAGCTGCCCCGGGACACACTGACGGCAGAGAGGGTGGCACCATCCGACCACGACGGAGGCACCGACCCAGCTTTTTCAGTTCCAATTCTGACACTAGAGCTCGAGATACTACAGCATTTATTTCCCAGACGGATCCTAAAGGGCGATGTAGCTGTTATTAATCTCTCAAGTAACGACAGAACAGCTTTGTGTAAATAAAAACTCAAACATTCAAACATTATGAGACTTTCTGGGACGACTACAACCTGTAAATAGCACTGGATTGGCACAGCACCACCGGCCACACGTTACACGTTTCACACTGCGCTGAAGTGTCTTGCCAAAGCGCACACAGCGACACACTTGGTCCGAGCAGGAATCCACCCTCTGACCTCCTGGTTGGGGGGTCACCGCTCTAACCCCTCACAGCTCCTCGTCACTGTTGCGTCTCCAGGGTCATAATCAGCTGGTGGCCTACAGTCGCGCGGCGTATTTCTGCATCTTCTGCGCTCTGATCTGGATCCTGGAGCAGCTGCTGATCATCAAAGACCTGCCCAGCTCCAGCCTGTACGGAGTGACCATCGTCTGCCACGACGCCCTCAGCTTCATCCGGGACATGTTAGTAGGTGAGGGTCAGCGTGGACAACGAGGACGCCTTTTACTGAGCGGTCACTAAACGCCGTCTGATGTGTTTTTGTCTCCAAACAGGCTTCACTTACTGTTTCCCCATCACGTTCTTAGTGGGACTGTTCCCTCAGATCAACACCTTCACCATCTACCTGCTGGAGCAGATCGACACGCACGTCTTTGGAGGGACAGGTCCGAGAAAAACTCTACACTCAACACTTATTTTTGTAATATTTCACAGCTGTTATACCCACTCAGACGGTCAAAAGTCTGAATGCACCAGCAGGTTCAGTGTGGTTTTATTTATTTGGACTATTTTGTACATTTTATAAACAAACAGAAGACGTCAGATCTTTAAGGAAATAAGTGATTATGGAGAAAAGAAGAAAAGAAGAAAGTGAAAGAACTCTTTTTTTAATGTATTTTATCTTCAAATGCTCAAAGTAGAGAGACAGAGAGAGAGTGAGGACAGAGAGAACAGAGTGAGAGAGAGAAAGCAAGAGAGAGAGAGAGACAGAGAGAGAGTGAGAACAGAGTGAGAGAGAGAAAGAGAGAGAGAGACAGAGAGAGTGTGAGGACAGAGAGAACAGAGTGAGAGAAAGAGAGAGAGACAGAGAGAGAGTGAGGACAGAGAGAACAGAGTGAGAGAGAGAAAGAGAGAGAGACAGAGAGAGAGACAGAGAGAGAGTGAGGACAGAGAGAACAGAGTGAGAGAGAGAAAGAGAGAGAGACAGAGAGAGAGACAGAGAGAGAGTGAGGACAGAGAGAACAGAGTGAGAGAGAAAGCAAGAGAGAGGAAGAGAGAGGGAGAGGGAGAGACGGAGAGAACAGAGTGAGAGAGAGAAAGAGAGAGAGAGAGACAGAGAACAGAGTGAGAGAGAGAAAGAGAGAGAGAGAGACAGAGAGAGAGTGAGAACAGAGTGAGAGAGAGAAAGAGAGAGAGAGACAGAGAGAGTGTGAGGACAGAGAGAACAGAGTGAGAGAAAGAGAGAGAGACAGAGAGAGAGTGAGGACAGAGAGAACAGAGTGAGAGAGAGAAAGCAAGAGAAAGGAAGAGAGAGGGAGAGAGTGAGTCGGAGAGAGACAGAGAGAGACAGATAGCATGAGAGAGAAAGGAGGGAGAGAAAAAGTGGAGAGAGAGGGGGGAGGAGAAAAAGAGAGGTTGAGAGAGAGAAAGCGCGAGGAAAGAGAGAGTGGAGAGAGAGAGGGGGAGAAGAGAGCGAGAGAGAGAGCGACAGATAGCATGAGAGAGAAAGGAGGGAGAGAAAAAGTGGAGAGAGAGGGGAGGAGAAAAAGAGAGGTTGAGAGAGAGAAAGCGTGAGGAAAGAGGGAGGGGAGAGAGAGGTGGGAGAAGAGAGAGAGCAGGAGAGAGTGAGGGGGAGAGGAGAAAAAAAGAAAGGTTGAGAGAGAGAGTACAAGAACAGAATGAGAGAATGGAGCATGGGAGGAGAGAGAGAAAACAAGAGAGGGGGAGAGAAGAGAGAGAGAGAGAGAGACTTATTTAACTTTTTTCAGCTTCATATATTTAATGTCTTCTGTTTGTTTATAAAATGTAAAAAGTCAAAATAAAAATAAATACGAACATTGACTGAGGGGGCGTGTCTAGACTGAGGGGGCGTGTCCAGACTGAGGGGGCGTGTCCAGACTGAGGGGGCGTGTCCAGACTGAGGGGCGTGTCCAGACTGAGGGGGCGTGTCCAGCCTGAGGGGGCGTGTCCAGACTTTTCCAGGTCGTGTTTATTAGTTTAAACTCTGGACGTGCTGCTCTGTGAACATCATTTTTACTTTCACAGTTAAACTCTTTCGTTCTTTCTTTCTTTTAATCTGGTTTTGTGTTTCAGCTGCCACCAGTCTGGTCTCTGCCGTCTACAGCATCCTGCGCAGTTTGATCGCTCTTTTTCTTCTTTACGGTTTCTGCTTTGGTGCTCTCAAGGTAAAAAATAAAAATAACAATGAATTAAAACATATTACACTTTTATCTCATCTCTGTTTTAATGTCGTTTCCTCGTCACAAACAGACCTGGGGTTGGGTTTTTTTGTTTCATTCTCACATGTTTAAAACACAAACCTGCAGATTTACACTGAGTTCTTCAAACTGAAAACACTCTGTTCCACCTTGTGATGTCATCATGTGGTGATACAGGAAGTGCTCCACTGTGTTTTTAAACTCCACACACCTTCATTTATAGAATCATTTGGATCATTTCAGACCTGGATCTGCCAGTCTACTGAACTAAAGGTAAAAGGAGCTGTTGTTCTCTCCTTATTCATCTTTTCTCTCCTCTCTCTTTTCTCTCTCATTTTTCCTCTTTTCTCCCCTCTTTCCTCTCTCCTTTCCCCTCTGTCCTCTCTCATTTTTCTTCTTTTCCCTGCTCTTTTCTCTCTCCTCTTTTCTCTTATTTTTCCTCTTTTTTCTCCTCTTTTCTCTCTCCTCTTATCTCTCTCCTCTTTACTCTCTTATTTTCTCTCCTCTCTCTTTTCTCTCTCATTTTTCCTCTTTTTTCTCCTCTTTTCTCTCTCCTCTCTTCTGTTTTCTCTCTCATCTTTCCTCTTTTCTCTCTCCTTTCTCCTCTTTTCTCTTCTCTTATCTATCTCCTCTTTTCTCTCTTATTTTCTCTCTCTTTTCTCTCTCATTTTTCCTCTTTGTTCTCCTCTTTTCTCTCTCCTCTCTCTTTTCTCTCTCATCTTTCCTCTTTTCTCCCCTCTTTCCTCTCTCCTTTCCCCTCTGTCCTCTCTCATTTTTCCTCTTTTCTCTTCTCTTTCCTTGCTCCTCTTTTCTCTCCTTTCCTGAACTAAAGGTAAAGTCGCTGTTCACTTGAAAACTCCCACTTGATGACATCACAAGGTGAAACGTCGCATTTTGATCTTTGTAGAAGTTCCAGACTGATAATAAAATGTGACTCAAACATGTGAATGAAACAAAACACAACTCCAGGTGTGTTTTTGACGCACTAACAGCTCTAGTGCAGATTAAACCTCACAAACGTCCATTTTGTGTAACATGGGACCTTTTATATTTGGTGTTTTTGTGTTTTTGTGTTTTTTCAGGAGCCGTGGGACGAGCAGCACACTCCGGCGTTGTTCTCTAGTTTCTGTGGCCTTCTCGTGGTGTTTTCGTACCACCTCAGTCGTCAGAGCAGCGACCCCGCCGTGCTGATGTGAGCCGTGAGCCGTGAGCCGTGAGCCGTTTGAGTCGTCCAGATGTGAGACGATTCTCTGTGACTCTGATCTTTTAACAGGTCCCTGGTCAAGTCGAAGCTCGTGCCGACGTTAGTGGAGAGTGAGGAAGAGGAGGAGGGGGACGAGGAAGAGGCGGACATCAAAGACCCGCTGCCAGAGAAACTGCAAAACTCCATGGTAACAAGGCAATTTAACTCACTAAAGCACATTTAAAACAACGTGAGCTGATCACAGTGTTTCAGATAAAAGTGTGAACAGAACAACAAAACACCAGGATGTGTTAAATACCAGGGAGGAGACACACAGAGAGGACCAGCAGAGGGCGCTGCATAGGATACAACACTGTAAAACTGCTGTGGTTTAGTTTTGGTTCAGTCCTGGTTTAGTCCTAGTTCAGTCCTGGTTCACTTCTGGTTTAGACTTGGTTCAGTCATTGGTTTCGATCTGGTTTAGTCCTGGTTTAGTCCTGATTTAGTCCTGGTTCAGTCCTGGTTCCGTCCTGGTTTAGACCTGGTTTAGTCCTGGTTTAGTCCAGGTTTAGACCTGGTTTAGTCCTGGTTTAGTCCTGGTTTAGTCCCGGTGTAGTCCTGGTTTATGACGAAGTTGCACGCTTCGCGAAGACAGTCTGCAACGATGAGTGCATGGGCGAATAGGGGGCTCGGGCCTAATAAACAGTCTGTCCTGTGTTAATGTTGTGTTACTGTTGTGTTACTGTTGTGTTACTGTTGTGTTACTGTTGTTTTACACTTGTGTTTTGGCTCAGTGTGATGTTTTTGTTTTACAGAAGGACATTCTTCTGTCTGACCTGGTCGTCTGCTCTGTGGCCTACATCCTCACATTTGCCATCACAGCGAGTACAGTGTTTCTGTCTCTGAAGGTACTCTCCACTCCCAGTACTGTAGTACTCTCCACTCCCAGTACTGTAGTATTTGTACACCTGATATTTGAGTATTTCTGTTGGTTTTGTGTACAGCCTTTTGTGACGCTCGTGCTTTACGCTCTGGCTGGGACCGTGGGCTTCGTCACACATTATCTGATCCCACAGCTCAGGAAACATCACCCCTGGCTCTGGATCTCACACCCCGTCCTCAAGACCAAAGAGTACTACCAGTTTGAGCCCCGAGGTGGGTACTCTGTCTGTCTGAGCCCACAGGTGGGTGCTCTGCTCTGTCAGGGTACATGCAGGTGTCTCTCTCTCTCAGTTTGATTTTCTCTTAGATCCTATATCATAAAAGAGTAAAAGTAAAAGTAGTAAAGTAAAGTACTGTACTCGAGTAAAAATCTGAGCTATGAGAGAAAGAGAGCGAGGGGGAGAGAGAGCAAGGGGGAGAGAGGGAGGGGGAGAGAGAGGGAGGGGGAGAGAGAGGGAGGGGGGAGAGAGGGGGGGGGAGAGAGAGAGAGATTGAGAGGGAGGAGAGAGGGAGACAGAAAGCGAGAGAGGGGGGGAGAGCAAGGACAGAGGGAGAGAAGAGAGAGAAGGAGGAAAGAGAGAGGGAGAGGTCGGAGGAGAGAGTTATTTTAGTTTTTTCTACATAATTCCAGACATCGTACTTCGTATATTTGATGTCTTGGGAGATACTTTTACTTTTCCGTGGGTACTTTTCTCTCTTGTATCTGTGTTTTTCCGTCTAAATGAAGTACTTTTGCGCCGCAGAGGACGCGGTGCTGATGTGGTTCGAGCGTCTCTACGTCGGGCTGTTGTGTTTTGAGAAGTACGTGGTTTATCCCGCCATCGTCCTGAGCGCTCTGACCAACGACGGCTTCGCTCTGAGCCACCGCAAGAAGCTCGGAATACAGTAGGTCACATGATCATTCTGCTTCACCTCTCTCTCCTCTCCCCCTCTCTCTCTCTCTCTCCTCTCCCCCCTTTGCTCTCTCTCCTCTCCCCCCTTTGCTCTCTCTCTCTCCTCTCTTCCCTTTGCTCTCTCTCCTCTCCCCCCTTTGCTCTCTCTCTCTCTCCTCTCTCCCCCTTTGCTCTCTCGTTCTCTCCCCCTCTCTCTCCTCTCCCCCCTTTGCTCTCTCTCTCCTCTTTGCTCTCTCTCTCTCCCCTCTCTCCCTTTGCTCTCTTTCCCCACTCTCCTCACTCCCCTTGCTCTCTCTCTCTTCCATCACCTCTCTCGCGCCCTCTATTCACTCTCTCCTCTTCCCCTTTGCTCTCTCCTCCCCTCTCTCCTTTTCTCCTTTCCCCTCTCCCCTCTCTCTCCTCTCCCCCCTTTGCTCTCTCTCTCTCCCTCTTGCTTTCTCTCTCTCCTCCCTCTCTCTCTCTCCTCCTTGCTTTCTCCCCTCTGTCCTCCCTCTCTCCTTTCACCTCTCCCCTCTCTCTCCTCTCTCCCCTTTGCTCTCTCTCTCTCCTCCTTGCTTTCTCCCCTCTCTCCCCCCTCTCTCCTTTCCCCTCTCCTCCCTCTCTCCTCTCCCCATTGCTCTCCCCCCCTTGCTTTCTCTCTCTCCTCCCTCTCTCTCTCTCCCCCTTGCTTTCTCTCTCTCCTCCTTGCTTTCTCCCCTCTCCCCTCTCTCTCTCCCTCTCTCTCTCTCTCCCCCTCTGTGAGTCATATGATTCTTCTTCTCTCCCGCTCGTCTTTCTCGTGCGTTCTCTCTCTCTGCGTTTCAAACCCTCAGACGTGTTTCTCTCTGTTTCAGTTGTGATGTTCTCTTGACGACCGTTGCCGGGCTCAAACTCCTCCGCTCGTCGTTCTGTGATCCCAGTTTTCATTTCCTGACTCTTCTGTTCACTCTGGTCTTTTTCCACTTCGACTGTCCGCACGCCTCCGAGAGCTTCCTGCTGGACTTCTTCATCATGTCCATCGTCTTCCACAAAGTGAGAAACGAAAACAGTCCGTTCTCCCCCACAGACTGTTTAAATAAATGGATGTAGCTAACATGCTAGCCGCCGCTACGTTCCAAACAGGAAGTGACCACGGGCGCACTTCAGCTCCATCGACTCTGGTTCCAATTCACTTTACATTTTGCTCTTAAAATATATTTAAATTTAGATTTTTATTAAGACATGAACATAAATAACAGACAAATCGGGCGCCTTCTTTCCCTGACGTTGCTCCTGCTAGCGTTAGCAACAGACAAAATGTGTTTCTTCGCTTCTTTTGGCGAATTTTCAGCTCATAACAATTCATTTTATTTCTATAGCGCTTTTCTAAACACTCAAAGATGCCGCTCGAGTTTGCTTTAAACGGCAAAATAGAAACTGAAAGAGTTAAGTTAGCATGTTAGCTAACAATAAGGAAAGTCAAAGGACACTTCAACTCCTTTAGTTCTTCTGTGTCTGATCCAGAGCCTGTTTCAGTTTGGGTTTTTCATGATCGATAAGGCTGATTATAGGAAATTTAAATATACAGTATTTTCCGGACTATACGTCGCTCTGGAGTATAAGTCGCACCAGCCAAAAAACGCATAATAATGAAGAAAAAAACATATATAAGTCGCACTGGACAATAAGTCACATTTTTTGGGGAAATTTATTTTACAAAATCCGAGACTAAGAACAGACATTTTATCTTTAAAGTCAAGTTATAATAAGAAGAATAAAATAGAGAACAACAGGCTGAATATCAGTGCAACACGCTAACGTATGTATGCTAACGTATGTATGCTAACATAATAATATAATAATAATAATAATACATTTTATTTATAACGCACTTTACATTTGAAGAACAAATCTCAAAGTGCTACAGTGCAAAAAAAAAGACATTAAAAACAGAAGACAATTAGTGTAAAAGCAATAAAACAATAGCCGGTGTTTATCTGTAGTATGCTAACGTATGTATGCTAACGTATGTATGCTAACGTATGTATGCTAACGTAAGGGGCTCTCAGGGTCTTTGGGTCCCAGAATTGGACTCTCTTCCTGTTCCTTTGTGCAGATTTCTGTGGACGGGTCTGGTTGTGGTTCTAAAAACTCTGCATGTTGTGATGTCGTCTGCCTGACCTCTGACCTCTGACCTCTGCAGTTCATCTAAACCCGTGTTGTTGTTTTTTTGTTGTTTTTTTTGTAAACAGATGCGGGAGTTACTGTTGAAGCTGCATTTCATCCTGGTCTACATCGCCCCCTGGCAGATCGCCTGGGGAAGCGCCTTTCACGCCTTCGCTCAGCCGTTTGCGGTGCCTCGTATCCTCAGACTAAAGTTTGAGAAAGACGCCGGTCACAAGTTTGGACACACGGCCTCGTTCAGTGTTTTTATTTATTATTACAACTTTCTACTTTTTATAGAAATATAACAGAAGATTTATGAAGTAAGAGAAGTGGAATTATGTAGAAAAGGAAAAAAGTTAAATAACTCTCAGTCTCTCTCTCCTCTCCCCTCTCTGTCTCTTCCCTCTCTCCTCTTCCCCTCTCTCCCCCCTTCCCTCTCTCCTCTTCCCCCGCTCTCTCCCTTTCTCTCTCGTCCCCCCCTTGCTCTCTCTTCTCCGTTCTCCGCCTCTCTCTCTCCCCCTCCTTCTCTCCTCCCCCCTCGCTCGCTCTTTCCCCCTCTCTCTCTTTTCCCCCGTTCTCTCCCCCCTCTGTCTCTCCTTGCTTTGCCCCTTGCTCTCTCTATCTCCCTCTCTCTCTTCTCCCTGCTCTCTCCTCCTCCCCCTCTCTCTACTCCCTTTCCCTCTGCTCTCTCTCGTCTTCCTCTCTCCCTCCCCCCTCTTTCTCTCTACCTCTCCTCCCCCCTCTCCGCCCTGCTCTCTCTCTCTCCCCCTTGCTCTTTCTCTCCTCTTGCCCCCCTCTCCTGTCTCTCCCGCTCTCTCTCTCTCTCCTTCCCCCTCTCCCCCCTGCTCTCTCTCCTCTTCCTCTCTCCCTCCCCTCTCCCCCTTGCTCTTTCTCTCTCCTCCTACCCCCTCTCCTGTCTCTCCTGCTCCCTCTCTCTCCTCCCCCTCTCCCCCATTCTCTCCCCTCCTCCTCCTCTCCCCCTGTTCTCTCTCCTCCTCCTCTCCCCCCTGCTCTCTCTCTCTCCTCCCCCCTGCTCTCTCTCTCTCCTCCTCCCCCTCTCTCTACTTCCTTTCCCCCTGCTCTCTCTCCTCTTCCTCTCTCCATCCCCCCTCTATCTCTCTACCTCTCCTCTCCCCTCTTCCCCTTGCTCTTTCTCTCGCCTCCTGCCCCCTCTCCTCTCCCCCCTGCTCCCTCCCCCCCCCTCCTCTCCCCCCTGCTCCCTCTCCTCCCCCTCTCTCCCCCTGCTCCCTCTCCTCCTCCTCCTCTCCCCCCGTTCTCTCTCCTTCCTCCTCTCCCCCCTGCTCCCTCTCTCCCCTCCCCCTCTCTCCCCTCCTCCTCTCCCCCCTGCTCTCTCCCTCTCCTCCCCCTCTCTCCCCCCTGCTCTCTCCCTCTCCTCCCCCTCTCTCCCCTCCTCCTCTCCCCCCTGCTCTCTCCCTCTCCTCCCCCTCTCTCCCTCCCCCCCCCCCCCCTCCTCCCCCTCTCTCCCCCTCTCTCCCCCTCCCCCCTCCCAAAGTACTTACACAGACTGATTCCATATATTTCCAGTGTTGTGTGTTTGTCCCTGACGGTTCCTCAGACTCTGCGATGCTGCTGCTCCAGACGCTCCTCACCACCGTCTTTTACACTCCTCTGGCGCCGTTTTTGGGCAGCGCCATCTTCATTTCCTCGTACCCGCGGCCGATTAAGTTCTGGGAGCGAAACTACAAGTAAGAAACAGAAAACCGAAAACAAAACCCAAATGTTCAGCTGTTTTGTACTTTACACTGAACCTGCTCCTACATTTCACAGTGTGTACTTTTTACTTTTACTTGAGTACATTTGAGAGCAGTATCTGTACTTTCTGCTCCACTACTTCATCAAAACAGTGAATCAAACGTCAAATGTTCTGCATAAACAAGTTTCTTTCCTCTAAGCAAGACACAGAATAGTGCTGTAATTTGGTAAAATATACAAAAAATATATCGATACAGCAGCCCACGATATCGATATTCTATCATTAGAGTAAACGATACGATATATTGACATTTTGATATTTTTGCACACCCCTAGTAGTCATGTTCTGTGCAGTTTTCTCTCGGTTTTAAAGTGTTAATTTAAAGCTTTATGCGATTTTTAAGGCAGTGGATCGACCAGAACAAAAGAGCGCCCTCTGCTGGTGTATCGCTCCATCTCTGATTGAACCGTGTAATGGAACAAGTTACAAAATACATTTTAATGCAGATATTCAGAATCTGTAACTAAAAACACAAGATGGAAGTATTCTCTCATCGCTGCGGCAACAGACTCTGATGTTTTTGTTTCTTTTTTGTAAAGTTTTACCTGAAAATAAAATAAAAAATAAAGAACTCAAAATGGTAAAAGTGACTGTATTGGCAGCGTTCATTTGACAAACAAATGTTGATCTATTTTAGTGGAAAATGTTTTAAAAATATCCCTGACAGTTATTTTTTACCTCCGTCTGAATATAGCACAAAGAGGATCGACAACTCCAACAGTCGACTGGTTTCCCAAGTGGACAAAGAAACAGGTGAGACGTTTCCTCTTCTGTAAACACGTCTGAGTTTTATATATTTCATTCAAACTCACTGTCCCGCTGTCCCGTGTTCTCAGGCTGTGATGATAACAACTTAAACTCCATTTTCTATGAGTACCTGACCCGGTCCCTGCAGCACTCGCTCTGTGGGGACCTGCTGCTGGGACGCTGGGGGAACTACAGCTCTGGAGACTGCTTCATCCTGGCCTCGGACTACCTCAACGCCCTGGTGCATCTGATAGAGATCGGGAACGGCCTGGTCACGTTTCAGCTCAGAGGACTGGAGTTCAGAGGTGAGTCTGGAGCGCCACGGTCAACAACGTCACAACCGCGTCGACTTCAGTCTCCAAAAGTCGACAGATGTTTTGTTTCTGACCTGATTTATTAGACTGCAACTGTAGAGCTGAACAGTCCCACTCACATCGAGGTCCGAAAGTAAAATTTCCATTCATTTTTCCACAGACTTTTCGGAAATTCAAACATCTACCAGCTACGTGCTAACCAGCTACATGCTAACTAACATCCATAACTTGGTAGTTTTTTAAGTCCAAAAAACACAATTAAAACATAAGATTCTATCAAATATTTTAATAATTTTGCAGTTTATAAAGTTTCAGAGACAGTTTTAAATAAAAGTTCAGGTCTTGTTGTCGTTAGTTCCATGTGTCAATGGCTTAAAGTAGTTTCAATATTATCGTTTATCGCAGTATATCTCGTTATCATATATCATGCTTCAAAATGACAGACCTAATGTGACAGGTCTATCGTGACAGCGCCCTCTGCCTGTCAGATCCTCTCCGTCTTTATCACAGTTTAAGACTAGACAGAAAACCCACCTCTTCTCCCTGGTATTTAACACTATAGACAGGATATCTCGTGTTATTGTTCTCGTCCTACGTATCATGTATCTGTACGTTTGTTTAACTGAAGCACTTTAAGCAGCTCAAATAGTTTAAAATGTGCTCTATAAATGAACTTAAATTGATTTGATCTTCATGTGTCTCTTGTCGTAGGCACATACTGCCAGCAGAGGGAGGTAGAGGCCATCACAGAAGGGGTTGAGGAGGACGACGCCTGTTGCTGTTGTGAGCCGGGACACCTTCCTCACATGCTGTCGTGTAACGCCGCCTTTAACCTGCGCTGGCTGGCCTGGGAGGTGATGGCCACCAAGTATCTGCTGGAGGGCTACAGCATCAGCGAGAACAACGCCGCCACCATGCTCCAAGTGTACGACCTGCGCAAGCTGCTCATCACGTACTACCTGAAGGTACGGAACTGTCCGAAATAAAGTCCAAATAAACCTTTTTAATGTTCTCTGAGCAGTTGGGATACAGAGCTGGAGAAGTGTTAGCTAACATTGGTCAGAAGATGCTAATTTTCAAACTGATGCGTCTTTGCACGACTGGGACATTTTTGGTTATTTTCTTTTGTATAAATAACTTGTCTGACTCAAACTAATGGTTAAAGCGTCTCATTCTACTCTTTATTTATTGCAGCTCCTGATTTTTAACAATATTGTAGATTTAGAATAGTTTTTGTGGTTTAAATCTGCTCTTTTTGGGGGGTTTTGTGTCAGTAGTGCAGTAGTTTCAGTATTATCATTTATCGTCTATATTTACTTCAGCGATATATCGAACTTCAAAATGTCACAGACCTTATACACTCTGAGTCTTTACATCTTTAGCAAAAAAATCTTTAACTGGACCAAAGTTTTAGAGTGAGGATGTCTCATTGCTCGTCCAAGAGGCCCCGGACTCATATTTAGCGTAATCATTCAGGCCCCTAATGGCTACTCTCACACCTGTTAGCATATTAGCTATTGGCATACGGGCTAGCCCTATTGTTTCTGTTGTTTAGATTTAGGTCTGAGGATGGAGTTATAAACAGGAGATAGATCATGTCTGAGGACCCGCTCCTGTTCAAAGATGGACTTTTTCCTAACAAAACTGGCTCATTAACTCCCATCTCAAACCATTTCTTTTCGTTAGCCGAGCTCTGTTCATTGGTTCATTAGCCCGAGCCAACAAACAGAAACTGTAAACAAACAGGTGTGTTAGCTTCACTGTAGTTAGCTCCTCCCTTCAGACAGAGATAAGGCGGTGTCCAGCAGGAATCTGACCAGAACTGAAGAAGCGGAAAAATGTCTTCACTACAAAACTCTTGTCCAGTTACAGAATAGATTTAGGAAGCATAGAAACATTTGCTCTTTTGGGCAGAATCCTGTGACGTATTTAAACAGATAAACTCACCAGTGAATTTTAAGAAACGTGGTCCATGGCAGATCATTTATAATTTTTCCAAAACATGATTTTTCAGATAAAACCTGAGACAAACATTGTAAGTTCTAAGTCGGTGTTGGTTCTTGTGTCCAGAGCATCATCTATTACCTCGTGCACTCTCCCAAACTGCCCACGTGGCTGAAGGACGAGTCCCTCCAGGGGGCGCTGCAGTCCTACACGAAATGGCACCACATCGAGCGCGACCCCCAAGTGTTCAGCGTGAAGATCGACGAAGACTACGTCCACTGTCTCCAGGGAGTGACCAGGGCCAGTTTCTGCAACGTTTACCTGGAGTGGATCCAGTACTGCGCCGGGAAGATGGAAACTGTACGAAACACAAACTAAATATGTTCAACGAGCGACGGGGTCTGGGGATTCTCAAGTTATGACTTAAGTTGCCGGATAAAACCTGTTGTAAATATAAATTATAGTTTTACACCAATCAGGAAGCAGTTTGTGAAGAAAAGTTGAAAAATTAAGTTAAGTAGAGAGTTTGATTTTAGAGTCTCACAAAAGTTTGGCACAAGAAACACATTTTTTCCAATATTTTAAACCTAATCTCAACAAAATAAAGGTGTTTTTGTACATTTTTATTCGTCAAATCATAATCTCTGTTTACTTTAGAGGAGTTTTGGCCATAGACTGTTTAAACAAATGGACATAGCTAACCTGCTAGCCACTGCGTTCTAAACAGGAAGTGATCGCAGACGCACTTCCGGGTTCATTGACTCTGGCTCCAATTCACTTTACGTTGAAAAACCGCGTCCCGTCTCTCTGTAACTGCTGCCGTCAGAGTCACGACGCGCTCGCTAGGTAATGTGATGTCATGATTTCCAACCAGGAAGTCAAATTTGAAACCTAAAAAAATGGCCAAATCGCCAAAAAAACATTTAAAATTTTGAGTAAAATCTTAAATATAACGACGTGAAATGAGTCGTCAGACCTGTCAAAGGCGCTTTACGTCACCGAGGAGGTAATGGCGTCCGCTTAAACTTTGTCTCTTCTGTGTTTTCAGCCTGTGGAGTGCGATGAAGACTCTGCTTTGGTCACTCTTTCTTACGCTCTGTCTGTTCTGGGAAGAAGATCTCTGGGCACGGCGTCTCACAATATGTCCAACAGGTAGAGACGCTTCGAGTCACGTCGGTCGCCGAGGACGGACAAAAACGATCACGTGGATTTGTTGTAGTTGTACTTTTTGAATGGGGATTTTTACATTCACTGCTTTGACTAATAGGACCAGCAGGGGGCGCATCTCCTTCTACTTCAGATTTGATATTAAGACTCAAATCCTGCTCATCCAAGAGGCGTCTGGGTCATATTTTGCTTAATCGTTCAGGCTCGTCTCACACCTGTTAGCGTACCGGCTAGCACTATTCTTTTCCTCGTTTTGTTCTGATATTGGTTTCGCAAATATCAGTTCAGTCGATATATCCAGCTTGGACAGATAAACCGATGTAATTTGATTATTCCCTGGTCGTAGTCGGCTCAGAAAGTCTCATAATGTTTGCATTTCTGTTTAAAGTTTTCCCGTCATTACTTAAGAGATAATTAGCAGCTACGTCACACATTTGGATCAGTTCTGTCTTTTATTTTACTTTTGTTTTAAGGAAATATGTCCTCAGTATCGGCTGATATCGGTTGGCAGCAGATACGTAAAGCCGTGGTATCGAAATCGGTGTCAGAACTGAAAAAGCTGGATCGGTTCGTCCTTATATTGAACAAAAATGTTAACTTTTACCTTCTACTATCGGTCTAAAGTGGTGCAGATTATTACCAGGACGTGTGGTTAGATACATCAACCTGAAGATGGCGCCATTTGTATCGTGATTTAACCGTAGCGGATAATCTTTTGTGCGTCTGTTTTTCTCCCGTTCGTCCCAGCTTGGAGTCGTTCCTGTACGGGTTCAATACTCTGTTTAAAGGAGACTTCCGCATCGGCTCCAAAGACGAGTGGGTGTTTGCAGATCTGGACCTCCTGCAGAAGGTCGTGGCTCCAGCCGTGAGAATGAGCCTAAAGTTACACCAGGTAAATGCAAAAAACACATCAGGAAACACGAAAGAAACATGAAAGATTAAAGGAGAAGAAGGTTTAAAGATGGACCTCAGCATCTAAAGGACAACGTTTTACAGGTTACAGATTTTTTATTTTTTCATTTAATTTATCTTTATTTACAAACAACAAAAACAAACACACTAAATAAGTCGACAGGTTCATTTAAAACATTAAAAACAGGAGCAGGTTGAATATTAAAGTTCTGCAGTGGCTCTGTCCATTTTTTTTTTCTAATGGATTCCGTTTTTGGAAGTAAAATAACCAAATGTTTTTTTCCCCATTTCAGTTCTGGTGCGTCCAGTTTTCAGACCATTATGACATTTTAGATTAAAAGTTCTTCTCTACCTCTTCTCTTTCCCCCTCTCCTCCTCCTCCTCCTCCTCTCTATTGTTCAGTTCTTAGACTTATGCAATCATGAGATTTTGTATTAAAGTTTTCTCCCTCTCTCCTCCTCTTTAGTTTCCAGTTTTTAGACGGAGACAATCATAAGATCTTCTATTAAAAGTTCTTCTCTACCACTTCACCCTCTGAACCAGGACTAAACCAGGACTAAACCAGGACAAAACCAGGACTGAACCAAGACCGAACCAGGACTAAACCAGGACTAAACCAGGGCTAAACCAGGGCTAAACCAAGACTAAACCAGGACTAAACCAGGACTAAACCAGGACTAAACCAGGTCTAAACCAGGACTAAACCAGGACTAAACCAGGACTAAACCAGGACAAAACCAGGACTGAACCAAGACCGAACCAGGACTAAACCAGGACTAAACCAGGGCTAAACCAGGGCTAAACCAAGACTAAACCAGGACTAAACCAGGACTAAACCAGGACTAAACCAGGTCTAAACCAGGACTAAACCAGGACTAAACCAGGTCTAAACCAGGACTAAACCAGGACAAAACCAGGACTAAACCAGGACTAAACCAGGACTAAACCAGGACTAAACCAGGACAAAACCAGGACTGAACCAAGACCGAACCAGGACTAAACCAGGACTAAACCAGGACTAAACCAGGGCTAAACCAGGGCTAAACCAGGACTAAACCAGGTCTAAACCAGGACTAAACCAGTTCTAAACCAGTTCTAAACCAGGACTAAACCAGTTCTAAACCAGGACTAAACATGGAGAATCAGCGTTTGAATTTGTGCAGTTATAACCTGAAACAGTCGGGCTTTAAATCCAGGCTGTTCTGTTTATCTGCTGTGACTAAAGGGGTTTATTCTGCACTTTTCTCCTTTAATGTAAATTTTATGCTGATTATTTATGTTTTGATTTGTTGTATCGATCTTTCTTATTCTGTAAAACACTTTGAACACAGTTTAGTTGCCAGAATAATCCACATATCTGTTGTTTCTCTTGCCAGGATCACTTCACCTGCCTGGAGGAGACGGAGGAGGCGTCCATTTTGTACGAGGCCATCACAAACTACCGCAGCAGCCTGGTGATCTGCCACGAGAGCGACCCCGCGTGGCGTAAGGCCGTGCTCTCGAGCCGCGACACTCTGCTCACGCTGCGTCACATGATCGACGACGGCACCGACGAATACAAGATCATCATGCTCTACAAACGCCACCTCAGCTTCAAGGTCATCAAGGTAAACGCCCACAAAAACAAACAGGACGGAGCGGACGCAGCGGTCACTTTTGTATCGTTAAAGGCAGTAACTCATGTGTAGCTTGCGTGTGTTTTGTTCATTTTAACGACAAGGTTACAGCATCTCTCTGCGTCTGTTTATCTAATGTGACAGGCTGATGAGTTGTGTTTATGATTTTCACTTTTACCGACAACAAAACAAAGGAGAGGCTTTAAGATTTAAGACTGTGATGATTTTAGAGCGATGAAAACTCGCCACACGCCACGACGACGGGATAGGGAATAGATATTTATTGATGATCTGAAGAGATGTGGAGGCAGAGGAGAGACTAAAAAAATGAACAAGGCACACGGGCAGAGGGAGGAGTCGAGGGACAGGCTTGTGTAAATAGGGTTTCTGGGTAATTAGAGGTGTGGATTGGGTGTACCTGGAGAGAAGGAGGAGGAGGAGGAGGAGGAGGAGGAGGAGGAGGTGCTTCTCCTCAATCTCAGATAATCATAATAACTTCATTACTTTGACTTTAACTGTCTGCTGATACTCGATGTTAAAAGATAGAAGTGTAGGGATGGAATTAGACTCATTTCCTTAAAACAGAGTCACAAGAGCAGCTCAGGACACAGTCTGCTGTTCATCTCCATCTCAAACACACTGACCACTCGTTTGAAGAGAGTGAGGTTCAGATCTGAGCCACAGAAAAGAAATGGATTGAGAGGAGAGTTAGGAAAGACAATCCAGGTCTAAACCAGGACTAAACCAGGACTGAACCAGGACTGAACCAGGACTAAACCAGGACTAAACCAGGACTGAACCAGGACCGAACCAGGACTGAACCAGGACCGAACCAGGACTAAACCAGGACTAAACCAGGACTGAACCAGGACTGAACCAGGACCGAACCAGGACTAAACCAGGACTAAACCAGGACTGAACCAGGACTAAACCAGGACTGAACCAGGACTGAACCAGGACCGAACCAGGACCGAACCAGGACCGAACCAGGACTAAACCAGGACTAAACCAGGACTGAACCAGGACTGAACCAGGACTGAACCAGGACCGAACCAGGACTAAACCAGGACTAAACCAGGACTGAACCAGGACTAAACCAGGACTAAACCAGGACTGAACCAGGACCGAACCAGGACTGAACCAGGACTGAACCAGGACTGAACCAGGACTGAACCAGGACTGAACTAAGACATCTTTGAACAGGAATGGGAACTTCAAACATCATCTCTCCTCCATCTATAACTCCATCTTCAGACCCAAAGCAAACAAAGGAAACAAGGAGAACTAGCCAGGATGCTAATAGGTGTCAAAAACAGCCAAACGTCTTTACTCGTACAACTTTTTTATGCAGTTGACAGATTTAACTTTTGGCTTTTACGATGGATCAGACCTGAAGGATGACACAGACAAAACACAGTGAACTTATGTAACTGTTTCCTTCATTTTACAACTGAACAGCTTTGGATGAAGAAAAGTTCAAACATTATGAGACGTTTTGGGCCAAAATCAGCATCTAAATGGCTCTTACTACATCCAATTAAAGGATATTTAGTAAAACCGATGCCTGATCCAGCTAAATTTTCAGTATTGGCCCCAGTATTCGATATCAGTATCAGTACATAAACAAAATATAATATCTTGTCAACAGTGAAAATGACTCAAAATGACTCAAAATCACATCTTTTCCAAACGCTGATCCCCTGAATAATGACGCAACAGCTCAAGAAGTTTTACCATTTAACCAGAATTTTTGATTTCTCATTATCTGCAGTCAGTTTATCACATCTTCTTTCACCCCGTGTCTTCCGTCTTACCTCACTCTTGACTTGTGTTGTTGCAGATTAATAAGGAGTGTGTGCGAGGTCTGTGGGCGGGACAGCAGCAGGAGCTCGTGTTTTTAAGGAACCGTAACCCAGAACGCGGCAGCATCCAGAACTCCAAACAAGCTCTGAGGAACATGGTGAACTCGTCCTGCGACCAGCCCCTGGGCTACCCCATGTAAGGCTTTTAAAGAGACTTTTACAGTGAAATGTGCAGGACAGGGAACTAACTGTGTGACATAACGTGAAATAAAACACCCAGACGGATAAAAACATGAGTGAGTATTTTACCATCGTAGTTAATGGGGTTGGACTTTGACTTTTGACTTTAAAAGTTCAACAGTTTAATTTAAAAAACAGAGAAATTACAAAAATACTGCATACTATATTTGGTAGTTTTTGAGTTTTTTTGTTGTTGAAATGACTTGAAGCTCAGAGCAGAGGACTTGGACTCGACTTGGACTTGTGGACCACTGACTCGGGACTCGACTTGGACTTGCTTGTGTTTGACTTTAGACTTGACCCGGACTTGAGGTCAAAGACTTGGGACTTGCAGAAGAACAAGTTGGTCCCACCTCTGGCTCTAAGTTTGTTGGGCTGGAGGGTCATGGTCACGATTAGGGCCTTGGTGAGGGCAGAGGTTTGGATTTACTTTCAAAAATACCTTTTAAATATTAAAAAAAAGCTGGAATTTATCTAACAATTTCTAACATTCGTCTAAGCGGAGGACTTAAATGTTCAGTCATCTTGTTGCAGTGAAAGGCTTTTATCGTCTTAAATTAAATGTGTTTTGTTGTGCGTCGCAGGTACGTGTCTCCGCTGACCACATCCTTCGCAGGGACACACAGGACACTGCGCAGCATCGGGGGAGGAGCTTTAAGTCTGGACGCCATCCGCACGTGGTTCTGCTCCAAATGGTTAAGGTCAGTAATGTTTTAAGTGAGAATTTAACGACTAGGAGCTGTGCGTTTAGGTTTTAACCATAGACTGTGTAAAGAGGCGGAGTCAGTGAGCTCATTTGTCGGTTTTTAATGTTCATATCTTGATTTACAGACACAATAGTGAAATAAAAACCCCAGGATCATGTAGAGGGTTAATACGAACATTTAAGACCAAAGGGGGCCACAGTTTATCCAAGTAAAGTGAATTGGAGCCAGAACCGTGCCCATTTATACATACAGTCCATGCTAGCAGGTTAGCTTTGTCCACTTATATACAGTCTATGGTTTTAGCGCACATCGCCGTCACAGAACATCACGACACATAGCGTGTTGAGTGTTGTTTCTCTGTGTGTTGAAACTGCAAAACGCACAGCTCCTCGTTGTTTAATTCGCTGTTTCCTCGGCTACAAACTGAAGTCTCACCTGTGAATGTGAAAAGCCCGTTCACCGTCTGTAAATGTCTCAAATATTTAGTTTTTTTCGGTGTTTTAAATGAAACTAGTCCCTACTTTCTACTCTGAGCATTTGTTTACCCGTTGCTATGGTGATGTCATGAGAGCAGTGATACAGAATGTGATTTAACCGTAGCCGGAACTACTTGTGCATAATACAGATTTAACACACGACAGTTGGACATTGGAATATCACATTGTCCTACAGTGACTCTGGCTCTGATTTACACATATCGATTGAGCTAAAGTCTTTCTGGGGATTTCTCTGCTGACTTAATGTACTTAATAAAAGAGCGGTCAGTGGGTGTGTCCAGACCGGGACTAGGGCCAAACGCCCCCGAGTCCCGACCTCCGATCTGTCTGTTTTTAATGTTCATATTTTGATTTACAGACACAATAGTGAAATAAAAACCCCAGGATCATGTAGAGGGTTAATACGAACATTTAAGACCAGAATGAGTCTGAAGCAGCAGAGACAGAGAGAGGGGACAGATTTTACATAGAAAGTGAATTGGAGCCAGAATCGATGGAGCAGGAAGTGCACATCACTTCCTGTTTGTAACGTGCAGCTAGCCGGTTAGCTATGTCCATTTATATAAACAGTCTAAGCCTAGAACGCCTAAATAACCGTTACTTAACACTACTGGGTCTTTTGTGTTATGAGTTAACTGTGTTTTAATTAAATAAATCCCATTTTCTATCGGTTAATATCGAGTATCAGCTGATATTTAAGGTCAAAGTATCAATGGATCAGCGCGTCCTCGTTTTATTTTCCCTAATGCACCTTTTATATAAATTTTGCATAAATCTCTGTGTTGTCTTAAGTGTTTTCCTCTGCTCTGTGTTAAGCTTCTTAAAGGCCGTGTTTTCCTTTCAGATTAGATTAGATTGTTAATCCTGTTTCTTTGGTGTCGAGTTAACGTCGTAATTTTACTAAGTATCTACAGAGCTGAGAGACGGACTCAGCGATCAGACGGAGGGAGGAACGAAGGCTGTGTGTGAGACTGAAGTATCGTATTTTCCAGACTATAAGTGTCACTTTTTCCATAGTTTGTCGGGGTGTGACTTCTCCTCAGATGTGACTTATATGTGAAATGATTCAAATCTATAAAGTCACATGTTGGTTCTTGTCACAGTGACAGTCGTGCGAGGGGCTCTAGACTTGGACCAGTATCTACTCCTCCTGAACCACTCAACATTTAAAATATCAACATTACACTCATTTAAAAGACAAAGACAAACACTGAACAAAAATGAGCCTAAAAGAAAATGGTATTGTTATTCTGCTGAGTGTCACTTCATCTTCCTCTGGAGTGGGCGGATTTGTTCAGAAGCGACACCGAGGATGAAGAATTCAGTGGATTTATTGATTTGGAGTGAGATCCAGAGTAAACTTGTTGTTTTTTCTGCTTTATTTATCTGATTAATTGTTAATATCTTACGTTAACAAACCAGACACGTGTTCAGTTCTGTCTGTGCTTCATGGAGCTGAATAAATATAAATGTGTTACGTTAGCGTTAGCATTAGCGTTAGCGTGATGTACTGATATTCAGCCTGTTGTTATTATTATTATTAGAACTTGACTTTAAAGATAAAATGTCTGTTCTTGGTCTTGGATTTTGTAAAATCAATTTCCCCCAAAAATGTGACTTATATATGTTTTTTTTTCTTCATTATTCTGCGTTTTTTATACTCCAGAGCCTCCTTGTTCCCGCTGCACGTGCCCAGAGCTCAGTCCTCCTGAATGTGACGTCTCTCTGTTGGTTAAACTGATGCAGACATGAATAAATAACTCAAAGTGTGTGTGTGTGTGTGTGTGTGTGTTTACAGAGTGCGTAAGGACAACCTGACCAGCTGTAACAGTGGTGTGAACATGGAGGACGTGGACTGTGGCGCCGGCGGCTCGTCGTCTCTGAGCCACAATCGTCCGTCGTCTGTGACGTCCAACAGCCTGAGTCTGTATCAGAACAGAGCTCGCAGCTCCCACAGCCGCCGACATCACAACTCAGGTACGTACACGCCCCAGTGACGCCACGATGTGGAAATGACATTTGAGACGAAGGAATCGACTGGACACTGATACTGATCCTGACATTTTAGAGTTTGCATTTGGAAGCAGCTTAGAAATGTTACACAAATTATAAATAACATATGGATCTCAGTAGCTGCCGTGCTCGTGTTTTTAGGCCGGAGAGAATACCGGAGTCGTTCAGTTCAACCTCAGAGCCAGCGGCCTCCTGTCACCAGCCAATCAGGGCCCATCCTGGACACAGGCTCCACCCACGGCCTGGTGCAGCGTCTGTCCAACAGTCAGCTCTCCTTTAACACGTCTATCGCCTCGATATTCTCACAGGTAAGAGCGAGATGAGATTATCAAAATAACTGCGATTAACGATTAAATCACAATAATTATTCAAGTTTCTGACAGTTTAAAATGTTATGGATATGAATAAGTAGAATTTTACTGTTATAAAGAAGTCCCATGTTTAAACAACTTGTATATAATTGTACTTTTATCAGTGAAAACAATGATTTAGCCGAGAATATTCTGGATGAGCAGGGCCGTCGACAGAAATTTGGAGGCCCTGGACAAGAACCTTTGCGTGGGCCCCCCTCTATTTATCCATCCATCCATGTTCTTCCTCTTATCATGAGGGCAGCAGTCTAAGCAGGGACTCCCAGGCTTCCCTCACCCCAGACACGTCCTCCTGCCTGGAACACCACATCACTTATAGACCTCAGTACAAATGAATGAGGAGAAGGGTCTAATTCTGTTCCTCGCTGTCAACTCACCGCGTTTTCTGCACGTTCTGCTGATATAACGCTGATTATCTTTGAAGGCCATTATCACGATTATATAAAATGTCCCACGAATGATTATTGTCGACCCTTTTTATCACGATAAACGATAATATTGTTTATTTTCCCTTCCCTACTCCTAATAACTCTGCGTGTGTTTGTTCAGGTTCCTCGTCTGTCGGGGGCAGGTGGGATCAGCTCACAGCTCCAGGCCACGCAGCAGCAGCAGCAGCAGCAGCAGCGATCCAGTCAGGTGAATGTAAATATGTTTAAATATATTTTACACAATCACGATCATTCAGTTTATGTGCGACACTTAAAGGCCCATAATGCACTGCTCTCTGGTCTATGTCATAATGTCGTTTCCTCGTCACACACAGACCTGGAGTTGTGTTTTTTTGTTTCATTCTCACATGTTTAACGCACAAACCTGCAGATTTAGACTGAGTTCTTCTCTCAAACTGAAAACACTCTGTTCCACCTTGTGATGTCATCAAGTGCTGATACAGGAAGTGCTCCACTGTGTTTTTAAACTCCACACACCTTCATTTATAGAATCATTTGGATCATTTCAGTCCTGGAGTTGTCACTTATCTTGACTGAACTAAAGGTAAAAGGAGGAGTTCACTTGAAAACCACCACTTGATGACATCACAAGGTGGAACGGAGCATTTTGAGCTTTGTAGATGTTACAGACTAATAATAAAGTGTGACTCAAACATGTGTGAATGAAAGAAAACACAACTCCAGGTCTGTTTTTGAGAAGGGAACATTAGAACATGGTGTAAAGTTTATTTTTGTGCCTAAGACGATATTTGTCTTTCCTGAATACGACCAGATCTAAACCCGGACTTACCGTATTTTCTGGAGTATAAGTCGCTCTGGAGTATAAGTCGTACTGGAGTATTAGTCATACTGGAGTATAAGTCGCTCTGGAGTATAAGTCGTACTGGAGTATTAGTCATACTAGCCAAAAAATGCACAATAATGAAGAAAAAAACATGTATTTCACTTATAAATTACATCTGAGTATAAATCGCACCCCCGGCTAAAAAAAAGTGTGACTTATAGTCCAGAAAATACGGTAATCAGGCCTAAATTAGGGACTAAACCAGGTCTAAATAAGATTACTACGGTTTTCATGAGACTCAAAGACACTTCACACAGCTCAAAAACGTCCAAAAATACAGTTCTGTGTTTTGTTTTTGTCCCGTGGTCCAGGTCTCCTCGTCTTCGTCCACCCTGAGCCTTCTGTTTGGGAAGAGAAGTTTCTCCAGTGGACTGGTCATCTCCGGCCTGTCTGCGGCCGAAGGGGGAAACACCACAGACACACAGTCATCGTCCAGCGTCAACATCGCCCTGACCGGCCCCTCCCACCGCTCCAGCAGCCGCGCAACTCAGGTACGACGGGATTTTGAGTAACTGGATGAATCATTGTAGGAGTGAAGACGTTTGGCTGCTCATCCAAGTGTCTGAGTCATAACCAGCAGAGTCATTCAAGCCCCTAATGAGTGATTTCACACTTACGGCTTAAGGGAAGTATAGACTCTTTATAGCTAACCTGTTAGCCGCCACGTTCCAAGTACAAAGTGACTATGGACAAACTTCTGGCTCCATCAACTTTGTCTCTGTGATTGCTGCTGTCAGACTCGTCCAAAAAAAGCATAATAATGGAGAAAAAAAACAATACTTCACATATAAACCACATCTGAGTATAAGTCGCGCCCCCGGCCTTAACTTATAGTCCGGAAAATACGGTACTAATTTTTATTTTTTTTACATTTTGATCGATCACCAATATTCCTTCCCTGAACAAAAAACATTATAGACTTTTAATATTTACGACTTAACCCTGAAAACTAGAACATACGACATTAGACTGTTTATATAAATGGACATAGCTAACCTGCTAGCCGCCACGTTCCGAACAGGAAATTATCATGTGCGCACTTCCTGCTCCATCGATTCTGGCTCGCTCATTCTGGTCTTAAATGTTCGTATTAACCCTCGACATGATCCTGGGGTTTTTATTTCACTTTTGTGTCTGTAAATCAAGATATGAACATTAATAACAGACAAATCAGGTCCTTCTTTCCCCGACGGCGCTCCTGTTAGCGTTAGCAACAGGTTTGATTGAGTGTTACTAAGCGCCCGCTCCCTGTTAAACCAGCGATGTGGGCGGGAACAGGCTTTACCTTCAACAGCCTCGCTCCTGATTGGCTCTTTGGTTGCTATGATACTCGCGGTCGGCTCCAGATTAGCCGCTATAACTGCTAGCCTCAATTAGCATCACTCACTTAGTCACTTCTTTATACAGTCACATGTTCAAGGTCCAGTAATAATTTGGCAATTTAAAAAAAAAAATACTGTCAATACACATTTTTTTTTACGATTTAAACTGAACAGATGATAAAAAATAGAATACTTCTCCTCAGAATATCTCATAAATTTAAGATTAATAACGTTTCTGTTTGTTTCCAGTGGACGTCTGAGCCGTACGAGAGCATAGACGCCTCCTCCTCAAATACTGCAGTTTGTGTGAAAGACGCCTCACAGTCAGGTGACCGAGACGGAGCCCACGGATTGGACAAGACACAGGAAGAGTCCGAGTCTGCCTCAACCGCACCAGAGCCTACAGCAGACCAAAAGACTGACTGAAACATCCACAGTGCCCAAACTACAGCCTATAAACGGAAAAGAGTAAAAACTGGAGTAAAAACTGGAGTAAAAACCCACCTGGAGGAACGAGACGTGAGTAAACTGCATGAGGACGTGCCCAGGCTCCGAATGTAAAGGCAAAGTAAGAAGGAAACGACGATGATGGAATAAAAATGTTTTTAAAGAAGACGTATTGTGCTTGTGTCTCTATGGTTCTCATCTCTTTGTTATAATTTACACATTTTAAATCACAATATTCATCTAAAACCACTTCATAAAATAAACAATCCGCTGAATTCCGCGTTAGAAAACCATGGCGTCCAGTGGGAGCTGTAATATTCTGTACTGTAATAGTCTCTGTGCACCGCAGCGCCCTCTACCTCACTGTTAGCGTCACTACTTCCTGTTCAGTTTTATCTCTGTGAGGTTTTTGCGGAGTCGGGATAAAATGAATAAATATTTAAAGATCAGACGGTGGACAGAGAGCTGCAGGTGGACGTCACTAACCGTGTCTCATTTTGTCGGTTTCACACTTACGTCACTTCCGGCGCGACGAGGCCTGTCCCGAAACAAGGTGTATTTCCTTAAAGTTCTGGAATATGAGCTACAACTGGGAAAAAAATAAATCACTTGGATTGATATTCAAAGGGAAACATTAATTCCTCACTTCATTCAATCTAAACAGAAATAAACGGCTGCGACGACGACGCCTTGACTCTTCTTCTATGAAATAAGAAAGAATTTAAAATAAAACTAATCATTTCAGTGCACATTTTAAACGTTTAGCTCGTTGGTCAGCAGCCGTCACGGAGGAGTACCCTTCACGGAGGAGTACCCTTCACGGAGGAGTACCCTTCACGGAGGAGTACCCTTCGTCGGCCAAATACTTTGAACGGTACTTCTAAGTGTGCGACCGTCGAATTGAGACACGGCATCTGACAACATGTTAAACACAAATAAAACAAAGACTTCACCAGAGACACTGTGTTTGCTAATGCTAATGCTAATGCTAATTTTGAGGCATAATATTAAAACACCACCATAAACTGAAGTATTCAAGTATTTAGTCTTTATTTTTATGTATTTGAGTTTTAATAGGTTTTGTTTTCAGATCTTAATAAATACGACCGTTCACTTTGAGACGCCGCGAGCTAGCTAGCACACCGCTGTAACATTATAGTGCGCGCCAGCTCCAAAAACACAAAATGAAGACACAGCCACATCTGGGAAAAATCTAAGTATTTATTGTTTCCTTTCTCTAGCAGCACTATTTTATTACAGAGATTCAAGGGCAGTTACATATATGGACTTTCTTTGTTAATGCAAAACGTGGTCGTCATGTAAACAGACAAAACACAACTGAACGTGGCGGCGTGAGCGTGTACTGCCTGAAGTCTTTTGAAATGTGCGTGGACAGAAGTGACGGGCAAAACACGGCCGTCGGCTTCAAATAAATTAAAACAGTACATGGAAAATCGTGAACAGCATTTGTGATCATCTCAAAAATATCAGTGCGAGTTTTACAAAGTCTGGTGTAGCTGTGATACTGGTTGTGGATGACCTTTAACCTTTACGCTAAATGTTTTTGGCACAATATCGTTCTGTTCTCGTGTTGTTTTCTAGCTGGATGCACCAACACGTGTTTATCTGGAGTGTGTTCATAATCTGAGGTCTGTTTTTTTTTTTAACCGAAATCTCAACAAAGGCAACGTATTTAAAAAGTGTGAAGTTAAAAATGTCGTTTGTGGAGTTCACATCCGCCCGACGTAAACGAGAGCGTGAAACAAGAACCTCATGAGCTGCTACAGAACGTGAAGAAGAAACTGAAGAGGTCGCTGCAAAAACAGGCGTCCATTTTGTTTTTCTTTTTGTTTCCATTTTCTCCAGGTTTTACAATCGTGTAAAGTGGATTTTATGGAGAGGGGATGGTTATATTTTGAGCTGTAAAATACATTTGGTTTTTGAAAACATCAGGAGAGTAAAACTAAAGCCTCCAGTGACTTTTTCAAATGGCACTTTTCTGTTTTTGCAAATGAGCTCTTCATGTTTGATTAAAGTGAGTTCAGGCTCCACAGTGACACGTCCTGAAATCCTCCAGTGACTGTGGGATCGTGCACTGAGCTCCCAAAGCCTCAATCAGACATTACCTGCTCTTTTTTTTTTCCTTTTTTTGTGATTTCAAAATACACTGATATATTATTTTAAACAATCAAACTTCTAACTGCAGTTGTGATGTTTTAATGAGCAAAGGGGAACCAGTTAAATGAGCTTTTGTTTCAGGGGGACACTGATGACTGATGCTCAACAGAAAAAGAAAAACGAATATTTCTGAAACATACAACAAAACGATGAAGCTCTCAAAAGAGTTTCTGGTGTTTTAATAGTCTGCATACTGCAGTACTCGGATACATACTCATACAGTATCGTTTATAGCAAATAACTGAATTATTTCATTTATTTAGCAAAAAGCATGCTCAATAGAAAAATGTCACTATTCAATCACTTGAGTGACAGCAAAGTTCTTTTCACCGGCGGGTCCCGGGCGGGTCCCGGGCGGGTTCACCTTTAGGACTGTTTATCTACAAAGGCATGACAGAACCGAGAGGCTTAGGCATCGAAATCAATAAAGAGAAAAGTGATTGCCTAAAATCTGAAGAATTATTTTTTCACTTCCACCAGCTTCGAAAAATATCTTGTTCCCAAAGTATCACAAAGACGACGCTGACACAGAGTGTGGTTTTTGCTGTTGTGTTCGCACTTAAACTGTGATGACACCGACAGGAAGGACGTGAGAAACACTTTGAAAAAGCTTTTGAAAAAGTTGAGGTCGGTCGTGAAGTGAAAAGAGGCACCAAATCCATCTGAGGGAACGCGCTCCCAAAACAACTACTGAAAAGAGCTATGACCCACAATGCACTGGGAGGACACCAGCTATTCTCCTGTTCCAGATGTGGAATTAAAACATCTGTACAAAGATAAAAAAACAAGCTTTTCAGACCTTTATAAAGACTCAGCGTCAAACCGTAAATTGGCGTTTGAGCCGAGTCGGTCGTTTACGTTTTCTGCCTCCAACATCGTCGCATTAGTGGACAAAAAAACAAGAGAAAACCCACGTCTGCTGACGCCAACGCTACTGCAAAGAACACAGTGATCACCTTTGAAAGATGTAGCTACGGAGAAAAACCAAAGACTCAAACATGAAGGAGACACTGGGGATAGCGCCACCTGCAGTCGCCTAAAGTCACCACAGCTCGGTCAGTTTGATTTCCAGGTTTGCCCCAGTCCCAGGAAAAGACTGAGATTGTGATACTTCATACAGTACTGTGCCACTGTCTCTGTTTCACAATAAAGAAAAAAAGTTGCCACGTTTGACATTTTCTGCATTTTAACATCGATCTTTAAATATAAAACGTGAGAGAATAACATGATCTGGCAACGTGACTTTGCCCACATCCATCATAGCAGCATTTACATAAATATGATGTAATCTCCTGCCTTAAACACCGGCACAGCACTGTACATGAGAAAACTCTACAGACTGAGCCGCCTGTTTGTCTCACACGACTCCAGCACAGCCACATTTACACAACATTCATCTGTTTATATATATATGCCATTTTCTCTGTATATTCTATTATATATATATCATCATTGTTGCCAAACGGGTTGAATATCAGCGAAGGGCGACGATGTAAACCATGGTCCATCTACGACAGGAGGAAGAGCTGAGCTCCTCTTCCTCCTCGACAGTTACAGATTTGCATAGGCAAAATGGGATTAGCCCTTAGACAGTGGATTTCCTGAATTATTTATAGAGATGTAAAATCTATTTCAGCTCAACAAAATCTAAAACAAACACACAACACAAGATAATAACAATAATGTCCACTAGGCGGAGCTCTCCAACCCCTTCTCCATGTTTCTGTGCACATTTTGTTTACAGTGTTAGGCTTCAAGTAGATCTAAAACAAGTCGAACATGAACAATAAGAAGTGAAATAACTTAACATGAGAGGTAGTGAAAAGCCTAGAGACACTTCATATAATGTGTAGAATATATATATTTAATATCATCTTTTCTATACAAGTCTGTGGACTGTTTGTGTTAAAGGAAAAGGTGAAAGGTCAAACCTCAGAGCTTTGAGGAAACATCAGCTGTGTTTGTCTCTCTGTGTCCTCCTGTGTCTGTGTCTCTCTGTGTCTGTCCCTCTGTGTCCCTCTGTCTGTCTCTGTGTCTGTGTCCCTCTGTGTCTCTGTGTCCCTCTGTCCCTCTTGTAAATATAAAAACACCATTGAGACACAAACTCTGTCACTTAATTTCAGCGTCACTGCTTGTAAAATGTGTTTGTCATAACGAGGTGAGTGACCAAAGCGAGTGTCGAGGTCCGAGTCACGGCTGTAAGACACGTCCAGACTCGAGTGACCAGCGACAGTTGACCTTTGACCCTTAGTACTGGACACACTTCACTACGTGTTGTACATGTAAACGTGTTTAATTGCACCATGAGTTCAGTTTCTGTCGTAGATAAAACATTCGTCTTAACAGCGGCAAAAAGAGACCGGACTGTGGAGCGTGTGTTTGTAAAAAGAGACATTTTGGCGTTTCTTCACCAAGTCAAATGTTGGATCAGATTTTTTTTTGAACAACCCATGAACATTTCCAAAAAAGAGGAATTAGGCTGTAACCTCAACTTCCCACAAAACAAGCACAGCTCTGCAGAAACAGATAATACCCCAATGGAGCCTCAAGGGGGCCTCAGTGGGGCCTCAGTGAAGCCTCAGTGTTGCCCCCAGTGAAGCCTCAGTGGGGCCTCAGTGAAGCCTCAGTGTTGCCCCCAGTGAAGCCTCAGTGGGGCCTCAGTGGGGCCTAAATTGAACATGCGTGGAGCCTCAACGGAGCCCTCAAAGGGGCCTCAGTGGCGCCCCCAGTGGCGCCCTCGGTCGAGCCCTTATGAGTGTTATGTAATCCTCATCTAAGTTCTGTATTGCCGAATAGTAAAGTACAAACAATTTATTTGAATACAACCACAAAGAAAAACGTTTGGTTGGATCTAAAACTTGACACAACCAACACGAAAATGTCAAAACTCCAGGTCAGAAAAGAGGAGCATTTACCCTTAAACTGTGATTGGCAAAAATGAACATCGTTCTGGCTCCAAACGAGTCGATCAGAAAAGATCAGAACGAAATAAACTGTTTTGGCTGAAAATTTAGCACAACTTCAAGAACCCAAATGTTCATGATTCTGTGCGAGTTTTCCTCTTTAACTGTATCCGACTCTTGGCACGTAGATTTCAGGTAGTTACTAAAGAAGTGGCACTGTTTTATACCGACTAAACCTGGAGCCGGCGCCATTGAGTCACATGTGTATCTGGAGTTAACGTCGCATACGCTGCACTCATGCACGTTCTACAGCACATCCACAGGCCAAGAACAAGGTTCACATCAAAAACGAGATGAGTTACTAAGTTAATGTGTTTAAACAAGACTCCTCTTTTATATCTTTTGTTTTTACTTTTTTCTGTTGTGTAACTGTATCATACACTGATAAATGTTTTATTTTAGCATGCTGGCAAATTCAGATGAAACAATCCAGAGTGTAATGGCCGCTGTGAGATGAAGGGTTAGCATGGCTAGCACAAGCATGCTAACTGCTTGTCTACTGCATGCTGACACCTAGATTAGCCTCGTACAATAAGGCTAATGTGTTACAACTACCTCTAGGCTAGTCCGTTAGCTTGTTAGCATTAATTTGCAGATTCCCCTCAACAGCTCGAAAAGACTCCATCAGTGACCACGATTCTCTGCACGTCTGTGAGCAAAACAACGACCCGAAGCCCTCAGCTCAACGTCTCAGCTCAACGTCTCAGCTCAACGTCTCAGCTCAACGTCTCAGCTCAACGTCTCAGCTCAACGTCTCAGCGTCTCCCTGCTCCATGACATCATGTTTGGCACCTGGTTAACCTGAAGTGTCACAATGACCAACACCATCAGCTCTTTTAAACACCTCACGGACAAAAACCTGGGCGTTTAGACCCAAAACAAGCCTGCTTTTAGCCTTTAGCCTGTAGCTTTTAGCCTTTAGCCTTTAGCCTGTAGCTTTTAGCCTTTAGCTTTTAGCCCAGTAGTAATAAAATACTAAAATGTAAACTTCTTCTCTACTTAAAATGTACAGAAGGATTTGTACTCAAAGTGGGTGTGGCTCCTTCCACTGGGCACCTGTGCTTAGGCTGGATGAATTTGAAAAGGAGGGGTCAAAGGTAAAGGGTCAAAGGTAAAGGGAGGGAGGGCAGGATTGGATGGACAAACTGTGGTTGCTTTTCACATAACTCTGTCCTTAGATCTGAAGGCGTTTTAAAGTTCATGAGTTACTACATGTAGCTGCCCAACCACATTAGCCCTTACGTCTCCCAGAAAACAGGACGGACAGATGCACAGGTGGAAGGACACGGGACCTGGGCCTTTGCCACAGCTTCAGAGACTTCAGCTTCAATTGGCAAGAATTTTCCCTTGACTGAAAGTAAACAGTCTGACAAAGTGACAGGGAGCCACATCCTGACACACTCCACTGCTGCAGTCCACGGCAGATTTACTGTAGAGAAAACGAGCTGCGTGCAAAGCCAGTGCTTCCCGGTAAAAGCCCTAACACTTCCACCATGAGTGAGCGGAACAAACGAGGAAACAAAACATAAAAGTATGAAACATAATGATCAGTGAAGACATGGAGATAAAAACATAACGTGTTAATATAGGGTTACAGTACAGAACAGTTGGCTTGTCCTTGTGTCTCGTCGCTAGCTTTTAGCTTTTAGCTTTTAGCTTCTGATCCAGTTACAAACCGCCGGCCGTGAGTTTGGCCGTTTCAAACACATGCTGAGGAGCGGCCGGGCCAGTCGCCGCCCCAAACCGCACGCTCTGAGCTACACTGGCCAGCGTTAGAGCCATCGTTTGTCCAATCATCAACCAGCTAAGGCCAACCTAAACCAGCACAGGACTGGATAGAAATTGCTTAAAAATATAAATAAAAAACAACCAGCTATTTTGGATGTCAGTCTCTTCAACCACAAACCAGGTAAAGATTTTTTCAAACCCGACTTCTGGCACCATAGTAGTATTTGAAGTTTAAGTAGTAGTATCGTTGGTATAGGATGGCAATAGAGTGCTTAGGTGTCGAGGCAAGTGCGCCTCCTGCTGGCCAGGAGGTCTCTGTAAACGGACGAGTTGAGGAAGCGAGGGTAGGAGTCGCGATGCATCAGGGTGTAGATCTGCAGCTGGGCCTCCTCGTACATCAGGTTACTGGGCTCTGCTAGACTCTGGTTGATTCCTTCTCTGACCCGAGAGTCCAGACTCACCTGGAGGAGCAAAGACAACGTGTCAAGGTCACAAGGTGTCAAGGTCACAAGGTGTCAAGGTCACAACGTGTCAAGGTCACAAGGTGTCAAGGTCACAAGGTGTCAAGGTCACAAGGTGTCAAGTCTAGGTTATCCAAAAGTTTACTTAAAGGTCATATATTAAACAAAACTTACTCTTGTAGCTTTAAGTCATGTTCTAATGTTTTTTCCTCCTCAAAAACAGACCTGGAGTTGTGTTTATCTAATTACACATCAAGTCTCCAAAGCTCAAAACGCTCTGTTCCACCTTGTGATGTCATCAAGTGGTAGTTTTTTTCCCAAGTGAACAGCTCCTTTTACCTTCAGTTCAGTCGAGATAAGTGACGACTCCAGATTGGCTGAACTGATCCAAATGATTCTAGAAATGAAGGTGTGAAGTTTAAAAACACAGTAGAGCACTTCCTGTATCACCACATGATGACATCACAAGGTGGAACAAAGTGTTTTCATTTTGAGGGAAGAACTCCGCCTAAATCTGCAGCGTTTGTGTGTTAAACATAAACAAAACACAACTCCATGTCTGTTTGTGACGAGTAAACGACATTAGGACAGATCAGAAAACACATTTTAAACTGAACTTTACCTCTTTGGGTGATAATATCGACACATAATCTTCGTATATGATTCTCGCTTTTTCTTCCACCACCGCGGGGTTGGTTTCCGTCTTCAGCTCATCACAGGCCAACCAGAACAGCAGGTTGTCCTCGCTGTACTCGGAGCGCAGGAATTCTCTGAAAACCTCTCGTCCTTCTAAAGATCGAAGCATCAGCTCAAAGCTCCGAGCCCACGACAGCACCTCATCCAGAGTGGGGTGTCTGGAAGTGCACACGGGACAAAGGACACGGGACAAAGGACGAGGGACAAGGACACGGGACAAAGGACGAGGGACAAGGACAAGGGACAAAGGACACGGGACACAGTGACGTAACACCAGTTTACTTTGGAACGGTAAAAGTCACATTTTATACAACGCAACAACAAACCGCCTGAGCGACTGCAGACGTTTTGAGGGACTTACTGTTCGTCTCCAGCCTCGATACTGTCCATTTTACAGGTTTGTCGTTCACTCCTCTCCATCCTGTCTTCATTCCTGGGGAGAAAAATGCAAATCCAAACATACAGGAGCAGCTGGGTTCAGAAATAAGTGAAATATGAAAACATTTTAACCCCGGTATGACAAAAGAAACACCAACACCAAACAGGAAGCTAACGTTAAACAAAGTAAACAAAAGAACAGCCCCAAACCACCGCTGTACCTAGAAAAGTGTTGACTGGTTTATCAGCCTGACCCTGTCCCTCAGACTCAACAAAGGCTCAGTTAAAGGCTTCATGTAAACTCATAAACACACACAGCGGCCTCTCGCTCACAGGATTCTACACATCAAACTGTCTATTTCTGTCGGGCCGTGGAGGATCTGTCCTTCCTCTCCCTGTCTCTTGTCAAAGTCCTCATTGTGCAGCAGTAATGGGCTAAGCCCCAGCCCCTGGGCGCCTCACAATACGGCTAAATATACGGGCAGTTCTTCACAGCTGTTTTGCATGTGATGTGTGGATGGAAATAGAAAGCTCCAGACCAGATAAGGCCGACCAATGAGGACGGGTCAGCGGGTATGAAGAGAATGAAGCGAGAGATTAAAGTCACAAAGAATTTTAAACTGGGTTTAAAGTTAATTAGACTCAAACAGCTCCAGATCTCACACTATTGTTCCATAAAACTCAGATTAGACCTGAATCTGCGTCGGCCTCAGAGAAATTAAACCTGTGGAATATTTCACGACAGAAAGGTCTGAGTTTACAGCCCACGACAGAAACACTGGACATTATTCAGGCCGAGTTTTATAAAGAAACATTAAACATGTTTGTGGTGTAATTGTGGAGCTGTTCTCTCCAGACTCAGACACTCGCTGCATGTTCAGGCCACAAGCTGCCTCCACTTCAGATTAAGTAGTGTGAAAGAGCCGCATTCACCATTCACCACTGAACACAATGTTTTCTTTCAGTCCTCACTCAGGAGCGAGAGAGAGAGGCGGCGGGATGAGCTGCACAGGGCAAGCTGCTCCCAGTGCCTTGCTCAAGGGCACAGATTGCACTGGGTCTCAGACAGTGAGACTTCACAACGTAAAAACACTTTAAAGCAGAATCTCTTCCTAAACGAGGCGGCGTTCTGCTCGTCTGTGGCGGTTCAGGCCCAGGTCCAGACCAAACTGAGGGCGTTCGAGTTTCAAAGGACAAACATAATACGCTTCGTTTAAGTGGAATTATTCCAGGCGCCTGAAATGAGCGAACATTTTTAACTGAGTTTGCTCTGCCCCTTTTGCCCCTGTTGACTCAGACCTGAGGAGTCGACACCTCCGTGGGGTCACGTCCCAGAACTCGACCATTTTCAGAATGTGTCTCCTCTCTCTCTCTCCCATTTCACTCTGTCCTGACCTGAACACCTCAGCCTCTGGACCAGAAGAAAACACAGTGGGACAGAACATGTGCTGCTCTGAGGACGACACAGAGAGAACCATGGACGGTCTGAGCACAGGGAGCGTCTGGCTCCAATTCACTTTATATTGAAAATCTGTGTCCCCTCTCTCTGTCTCTGCTGCTTCAGACTCATTTTGGTCTTAAATATTTGTATTAACCCTCTACATGATCCTGGGCTCATTTGTTATTTTGAGGTTTCTTTTTTTTATTTTTATTTATTTATTTTTTTTTTGTGTATTTTCTTCATTTTTTGAGTTATTTTTGAGTTTTTGTGGTTGGTTTTTTTTAGATATTTTGAATTGATTGATTTTATGTTTTGTTATATTGATGTTTTTTTTTTCTTTTTTGAGTTATTTTGATGTTTTTTTGTTATTTTGAGTTGTTGTTTTTGTTTTTTTTAGTTATTTTAACCTTTTTTTTTGGGGGGGGGGGGGGTTTGTCTTATTTTTTTGTTTTTTTGAAAACCGTCCCCTCTCTCTGTCTCTGCTGCTTCAGACTCATTCTGGTCTTAAATGTTCGTATTAACCCTCTACATGATCCTGGGGTTTTTATTTCACTTTTGTGTCTGTAAATCAAGATCAAATCAAATTAACCGCTATGCTAACGACTTTAGCCTCGATGAGCTTCATTTGAGTCGAAAGCTGTGGTGAAGTCACATTCACTCAGTCACGTCTTTACACCGTCTGTGATCTTGTCCCACAGATAAAGAGACGTGACTGAGTGACGTCACCACAGATTCAGCTCCAAATGAAGCTCATTGTGGCCAGAGCAGGTACAGCGGCGAATCGAGTGCCAAGACCCACATTTGGACTTCCAATCATGAGTATCACAGCAACCAAAGAGCCAATCAGGAGCGAGGCTGTTGAAGGTAACGCCCCTTCCCGTCCACACCTCTGGTTTATCAGGGAGTGGGCGCTTAGCAACGCTGTCAATCAAACCTGTTGCTAACGCTAACAGGAGCGACCTCGGGGACAGAAGGACCTGATTTGTCTGTTATTAATGTTCAGATCTTGATTTACAGACACAATAGTGAAATAAAAACCCCAGGATCATGTAGAGGGTTAATACGAACATTTAAGACCAGAATGAGTCTGAAGCAGCAGAGACAGAGAGAGGGGACAGTAAAAAAAAAAGAAAAAGAAACAAAAAAACCCAACCCCCCCCTCCCAAAAAAAACCTCAAAACAACTAAAAGAAAAAAAAGATAATAAACAAAAAAAAACCCCTCAAAATAACAAATTATAATAAAAATACCAAAAAAACAAAAAAAACAAACTCAAAATACCCCCAAAAAAACCTAACAACCCCTAAAACTAAAAATAACTCAAAAAAATTAACCCCAGGATCATGTAGAGGGTTAATACGAACATTTAAGACTAAAATGAGTCTGAAGCAGCAGAGACAGAGAGAGAGGACACAGTTTTTACACAGAGTGAATTGGAGCTGAAGTGCGTCCATGATCACTTCCTGTTTGTAGCACGGCGCTAGCAGGTTAGCCATGTCCGTTTATATACAGTGTGTGGCCCCGCCCTCGTCCCTGTGACACGCCCCTTGTGCAGATGCAGGTGTGACTCTCACCACAGACACTTGCAGCAGCCGCACCAGCAGAGGCAGCAGGTGTTGGGGCGGGGCTGTCCGGGGGCGGGGGCTGGAGCCTCGATGTGAGCCGCCTGCCTTTTTCTCATCTCCACTCCACTCACACTGCGGGGCTGTGGACACAGACGGGACGGGTCAAGAGTCTGGACACGCTGGACACACTCTCTCGATCAGTGTTTTTAGGAGGTGAAAACGGGGGTGGATCGGCAAAATGGCGATGTGAAAATAAAAGATTAAATAATAAAAATAAGAGATTAAAGATTATTTAAATATGAGTCACTCCAAATAAAACTTTAAGAAGGTGAAAGAGAAAAGACTAGAACATGAAGAAGGACCTGAAAAGAGACGGAGGGAGCGAGGGAGAGGGACAAGAGGAGGGAGAGGGGGAGAGGGAGTGAGGGAACGAAGGAGCGAGGAGGAGGCGGCACATTCAGGAGGAGGAGTCTCTTCCTCGTGAGTCGCACTCTACACTAACAAACTGAACACACAACATTAATCTGAAGAAACACACAAATACACAAACACACTCTGTGCATCACACACGAGACGTACAAAGGACATCTACACACATCTACACACATCCACACACACACATCTACACACATCTACACACACCTACACACACACATCTACACACATCCACACACACACACACACACACACTTCAGGTCTTCATGTTTCGTGTGTTTCCTGAGCTGTTCTAAACTCTGTTCTTCGTTCCCAAACGTCGCAGTCGCTCAAACTTCTGTCAAACTCACCATGAATTAGTGATTTTGTAAAACCAGGCGAGTCAAATCCGTCATGGCGCTGAGGTAACTCGTTGACCGATGGCTGGACCGTCTTGGCTCTGGACGTCGTGATGAGGCTGGTCTGACCACAGAGAGTCACCGCCCGGACTCACCATCACTGAGCGACTTCAGCGACTCAAGAGCAGGACCGAACACCAAGCATCGCTCCCGTCGTCCTGGTCTGTGATTCTTGTGGCGGCGTCGACCGTTTCCTCCTAAACGTCGTTTTCACCTGGAGAATGTGTCATTTACAGATGGAGCATCTAAAAAAAGAGAAGAACAAACGTGTTTAAGACAAACTGATGTTTGTGCTTCAATCATCTCTTCACTTCTGTGACGTGGTCTGTGCCTCCAGATAAATAAACCTGTGGTGTCCTGGTCTTTACACTGAGAGTGAGCAGAGAGTGAACAGAGTGTGAACCTGAACATGACACAGGATCAGGGCCTCAGGTCGAGGGAGTGAGGTCCATATGAGGCCCCGACTTTAGAACATGTGTCTGAAAAAAAAACTGTGGAACAAACGAGTCTGTGAACCAAAGAAATAATCAAATATGTTATAATGTATTTACACTGAGCACAGATTGAACATGCAGAGTGAACTCACAGAGTGAACTCACAGAGTGAACACAGAGAGTGAGCACAGAGTGAACTCTGAACACACAGAGTGAAAACACAGTGACAGCCGCTCACATCATGTCCGTCTCTGTGTGAGGATGTAGAGCCTCACGCTCCAGTGACTGACGCCCAGAGGAGGCAACACATGATCATCACATCCACCCGTGCACCACCCGTGCACCACCCGTGCACCACCCGTGCACCACCCGTGCACCACCCGTGCACCACCCGTGCACCACCCGTGCACCACCCGTGCACCACCCGTGCACCACCCGTGCACCACCCGTGCACCACCCGTGCACCACCCGTGCACCACCCGTGCACCACCCGTGCACCACCCGTGCACCACCCGTGCACCACCCGTGCACCACCCGTGCACCACCCGTGCACCACCCGTGCACCACCCGTGCAGGGCGCTCTGGTCCTGTCACACTGAGGTCCTCACACAGACCTCAGTGCCGCAGCCTGTGTCCGGGGCCTCAACATGAGCCGCCGCTCGGACCTGAGGTCCGGCGTTAGCTCGTCCTGCACCGGGGGGACACACAGAGGGACTGTCCCGTGTCCCGGGCGCACGGGGCCGCGCGCTGCCGCAGACTCACTGCACAAAACCAAACACCACCCACTTTACGGCGCAGCTCCGCGGCCCCGGGTCCGTTATGAGGCGGAGGAGGCGCAGGAGCTAACGCGGAGCTAACAGCAGTTAGCCTCCTGTGAGCCGCAGAATCAGAGTCTTACCCCCGTGCGCCGCGTGTCCCTGTCCTCTGTCACTGTCCTCTGCGCGGAGCTGCTGCAGACTGAAGCTCTGATGCGGCTTTAACGACATGGCGCGCGACAATCCCGCGGTTTAAAGTCCATCGCCGCTGTTTTTCTGCCATCCGCCCCACAGCACCGAGCACCGCCGAGCCCTGGATGCTCTGCGCAGGCGCAATGCACCGCCGCTGCTCCGCGACTGCGGACGAGATGCACAACCCGCACACACACACACACACACACACACACCCCCCCCCCCCCCCCCCACACACACACACAGACACACACACACACACACCCCCACACACACACACACACCCCACAGACACACACACACCCCCACACACACACACACACCCCGGCGCATCTATGCGCTGTGTTCAGCTGTAACATTGATATCCTGTGTTCAGTTTGTTGTGTTCAGGGTGAACACTGTTCTGACTGTATCAGGTGAATGACCCACAGCCTCCTGAGTTTACACCGTCACCACCAACAGAGTCTCAGGGAAAGACTGACCCCTGACCCCTGACCCCTGACCTCTGGATCTGTGTTTTCAGGCTCAGAGTTTACTCCTCTGGTGGAGACGAGACAGATTCTCCTGTAAAAGTTTATCAGAGCCACAGAATCAGGTCTGACCTGAGTGAAGTGACCTGTGACCTGTGACCTGAGTGAAGTGACCTGTGACCTGAGTGACCTGGTGTTAAAGGAGAAAAAACTGTAAGTTTTTTGTCAAAATGACTCAGTGACAGAATCAACAGCAGGACCTGAAGTGAACACAAGAGGGCGACACAACACTGCTCTGTCTGCAACACAAACACACACAACAATATACACACACTGTACAATACACACACACACACACCCCCACACACACACATATACACACACACACACACTGTACAACACACACACACACACACACACACACACACACACATATACACATACACACACACACACACACATATATACACACACACACAAATGAAACGCTGTTGAAGATTTTTTCTTGTTTCTTCTTAAATCCTCAATTATGTTTTTTCTTTGTTAAATTTAATTAAACAACAAAAAAACATCAACAATGAACAGAATGAAAAGGTAAAACTCCAAGAACAGAGCCACAGAGCCACAGAGCCACGGAGCCACGGAGCCACGGAGCCACGGAGCCTCTGAGCCACGGAGCCACGGAGCCACGGAGCCACGGAGCCACAGAGCCACGGAGCCACGGAGCCACGGTGCCACGGAGCCACGGAGCCAGAGAGCCACGGAGCCACAGCGCCACGGAGCCTCTGAGCCTCTGAGCCACGGAGCCTCTGAGCCACGGAGCCACGGAGCCTCTGAGCCACAGAGCCACAGAGCCACGGAGCCACGGAGCCACAGAGCCACGGAGCCACAGAGCCACGGAGCCACGGTGCCACGGAGCCAGAGAGCCACGGAGCCACAGCGCCACGGAGCCTCTGAGCCATGGAGCCACAGAGCCACAGAGCCACGGAGCCTCTGAGCCACGGAGCCACGGAGCCACAGAGCCACAGAGCCACGGAGCCACGGAGCCAGAGAGCCACGGAGCCACAGCGCCACGGAGCCTCTGAGCCACGGAGCCACGGAACAACAGAGCCACGGAGCCTCTGAGCCACGGAGCCACGGAGCCACAGAGCCACGGAGCCACGGAGCCGTAAAAACAGAGCCGTAGATCGAGCTCTTTTTGAATGTGTGGAGACTCCAGGGCTGAAATCATCCAATTGTTAATCCTAGTGAAGGTGGAGTTTAAAAACACAGTGGAGCACTTCCTGTATTACCACATGATGACATCACAAGGTGGAACAGAGTGTTTTCAGTTCGAGAGAAGAACTCAGTTTAACTCAGTGATGCAGTGTTTTGTCAGAACAGTTCATAGAGTCGACTGTGACGTCCAGCAGCAGACTCAGACCTGATCTTAGCATGTTAGCGTGTTAGCTTGTTAGCCACAGCAGAGAGCGACACTTTTAAACCTTATTAAAATGTTAGCTAACTGCTAACGAGCCACTGTTAGCATAACAGTGAGTGTCGTTATTTTTCACAGTCACTTTGTTCAGTTTGTCTCATCCACAAACAAAAACTCACCAGCGCCATTAGCAGCGTTAGCATGAGCTGCTATCGTAAACACTGATGTCTGTGAACAAGAGGAGCCAGGAGCCTATGGACGAGTACGAGTACTGGCTCCCGATACTAGTATCAATATCTGTGAGTCCAACTCATTAATATGAACATTTACGTGAAATCTCCGCTAATTTAGTTTTTAAATTTATGTGTAACTCAACTCTGCATTTAAATCGAGACAATAAACATAAAAATAATGTGATCCTAAAATCGTCTGATTTAATGTTGAGTCTGATCTGATGATTATAAATCTGATGTTTGTCCAGGATGTTTCTCTTATGCGACTCTTGGATCAGTACTTTGTACTTCGTGAGTGATTTTGAAGTAAATGTACTCTGCTGAAGTACATCTGTCCAATTCTGTATTTTATGACATAAAGTGACAAATGAGTCGAGTCGACTCAATGCACCAGAAACAAAGAAAAAAAGTGCAGAATTGAATCATTTCTCTGGCGACTCGTCCTCACGTGTTTTTGTGTGTAACAGTAGATCAGGACAAGAGTCATTTAAAGTGTCTCTTTAGACGAGGTCACAGCTCGTCCTGCGCCTTCTGCTGGAAACATTCACTCCATATACAGTTTACAGGAGAAACACTGAGGCCATGAAACTCCATTTTACTACATTTTACTTCCTGGTTGTTATTTCTGACATCACTGTGGGGAATTCTGTTACTGTTTCCAAGCAACCGCCGGGTCGACCCGGACACGGAGCCAAAACGGCTCTAATGTCACAGATTATTATGTGACAAATACAAACATCAGACAACAACTTTATTTTGTTTAAATCATGTTTAAAATATCAGAAAAAACTCTGCTCCTCCTACTCGACTCAAAACTCAGAAAACCCTGATGGACAGATGGGATGTGGAGTGTTTATCGTGTAACGTGTAGATATAGAGGAACGCCAGGAGGTCAAGGAGGAGCTGGAGAGGAGCAGGAGAGGAGCTGGAGAGGAGCTGGAGAGGACCCGGGAGGTGCTCGTGGTCATCACTCGACACACTTGACCTTCAAACTGAACGAGGCCTCAGTCCAGAGAAGATCAGCAAAGACACCGCAGAACCTGACACTCCTGGGAAGAGGAGCCGAACTGAGCGACGAGACCCGCAGAGAGGAGGACCAGATTTTATAATAGTTTGGACCAAGAGACGCAGCACGGAGCGCCGAGAAACGGGAGAAACCGGACAAGACCTGAGCAGATCCCAGGAAGAACATCAGACGAGCCTGTAGGACGAGCTCACCTGCAGAGGGAGAAGAAGACGTTTTATTTTATTATCGTTTGGGTCAAAGGAGGCGACAGGAGGAGGTACTCTACCCTCCATTTTTTTACCTTTCTTGGCCCTTTTCCCAAAATGGATTCCCCTGTCCTGCTCCGACTGTTAAACTATTCCCAGATCTCTCATGTATCAAATATAAATCTCGACTTTACCTTGAAGCTTCCTGGAGGAATGACGCCAACCTGTCATCTTCAATATTTATCACGTAAATGTCCAGATCCATCGTCTGGCACAAACTCCGCTTCACTCTGCTCCACCCGGAAAAAGCTCCGTCTCTTTAAAACTGAACCTTCAGGAAATAATTTATGTTCAGAAGAAAAAAGAAAAAAGAAAAAAGAAAAGATGGAGCCAGAGAACGACTGAAAGTGAAGAGTCTGAGGTAATACTTGGAACTCCACCTCTGAGCTCCTCCACCTCTGAGCCTCCTCCACCTCTCACTCTCTCACTCCCTCACTCTTTCTCTCCCTCACTCTGTCACTCTCTCTCACACCCTCTCACTCCCTCACTCTCTCACTCCCTCACTCCCTCCCTCCCTCCCTCCCTCCCTCCCTCACTCTCTCACTCCTCACTCTCTCACACCCTCTCACTCCCTCACTCTCTCACACTCCCTCCCTCACTCTCTCACTCCCTCACTCTCTCCCTCCCTCACTCTCTCACTCCCTCACTCCTCACTCTCTCACTCTCTCACTCCCTCACTCTCTCACTCCTCACTCTCTCACTCTCTCACTCCTCACTCCCTCACTCCCCCACTCCCTCACTCTCTCTCACTCCCTCACTCTCTCACTCTGTCACTCTCTCTCTCACTCTGTCACTCTCTCACTCCCTCACTCTCTCACTCCCTCACTCTCTCACTCTCTCACTCCCTCACTCCTCACTCTCTCACTCCCTCACTCTCTCTCACTCCCTCACTCTCTCACTCCCTCACTCTCTCACTCCCTCACTCTCTCACTCCCTCACTCTCTCACTCCCTCACTCTCTCACTCCTCACTCCCTCACTCTCTCTCACTCCCTCACTCTCACTCCCTCACTCTCTCACTCCCTCACTCTCTCACTCCCTCACTCTCTCACTCCCTCACTCTCTCACTCCCTCACTCTCTCACTCCCTCACTCTCTCACTCCTCACTCCCTCACTCCCTCACTCCCTCACTCTCTCTCACTCCCTCACTCTCTCACTCCCTCACTCTCTCACTCCCTCACTCTCTCACTCCCTCACTCTCTCACTCTGTCACTCCCTCACTCCCTCATTCTCTCACTCTCTCACTCCCTCACTCTCTCTCTCTCTCACTCCCTCACTCCCTCACTCTCTCTCACTCTCTCACTCTCTCACTATCTCCCTCACTCTCTCTCACTCTCTCACTCTCTCACTCCCTCACTCCCTCACTCCCTCACTCCCTCATTCTCTCACTCTCTCACTCCCTCACTCTCTCTCTCTCTCTCTCACTCCCTCACTCCCTCACTCTCTCTCACTCTCTCACTCTCTCACTATCTCCCTCACTCTCTCTCACTCTCTCACTCCCTCACTCCCTCACTCCCTCACTCCCTCATTCTCTCACTCTCTCACTCTCTCACTCTCTCACTCCCTCTCTCTCACTCCCTCATTCTCTCACTCCCTCACTCTCTCACTCTCTCACTCCCTCACTCCTCACTCTCTCACTCTCTCACTCCCTCACTCTCTCACTCCTCACTCCTCACTCTCTCACTCTCTCACTCCCTCACTCTCTCACTCCCTCACTCTCTCACTCTCTCACTCTCTCACTCCCTCACTCCTCACTCTCTCACTCCCTCACTCTCTCTCACTCCCTCACTCTCTCACTCCCTCACTCTCTCTCACTCCCTCACTCTCTCACTCCCTCACTCTCTCACTCCCTCACTCTCTCACTCCCTCACTCTCTCACTCCCTCACTCTCTCACTCCCTCACTCTCTCACTCCTCACTCCCTCACTCCCTCACTCCCTCACTCTCTCTCACTCCCTCACTCTCTCACTCCCTCACTCTCTCACTCCCTCACTCTCTCACTCCCTCACTCTCTCACTCTGTCACTCCCTCACTCCCTCATTCTCTCACTCTCTCACTCCCTCACTCTCTCTCTCTCTCACTCCCTCACTCCCTCACTCTCTCTCACTCTCTCACTATCTCCCTCACTCTCTCACTCTCTCACTCCCTCACTCCCTCACTCCCTCACTCCCTCATTCTCTCACTCTCTCACTCCCTCACTCTCTCTCTCTCTCACTCCCTCACTCCCTCACTCTCTCTCACTCTCTCACTCTCTCACTATCTCCCTCACTCTCTCTCACTCTCTCACTCCCTCACTCCCTCACTCCCTCACTCCCTCATTCTCTCACTCTCTCACTCTCTCACTCTCTCACTCCCTCTCTCTCACTCCCTCACTCTCTCACTCTCTCACTCTCTCACTCTCTCACTCGTGTCTTTGAGGACACTCTGAGGTCCAGTGCTTCTCTAAAGCGTTGGCCTCATTTATCTTGTGTTTATTTGTCTATTGTAAACACATAAGTGGGTCACATGATGCACCTGCTGTTTGTGTCTGAAATGTGCAGTTAAACCTTTATTTTTCTCATGAATCTGTGTCACACGGAGGTCACAGGTCACAGGGAGGTCACAGGTCACAGGGAGGTCACAGGTCACAGGTCAGAATAAAGCCTCGTTATGCTGCTGTACATTAAATGGAACTTTAATCCATGTTCTAATGTTTCCTCCTCAAAAACCTGGAGTTGTGTTTTGTTTCATTCACATGTTTGAGTTACACTTTATTATTAGTCTGTTACATCTACAAAGCTCAAAATGCGACGTTCCACCTTGTGATGTCATCAAGTGGTAGTTTTCAAGTGAACAGCTCCTTTTGCCTTTAGTTCGATTGGCTGAAATGATCCAAATGATTCTATAAATGAAGGTGTGTGGAGTTTAAAAACACAGCGGAGCACTTCCTGTATCGCCACACGATGACATCACAAGGTGGAACAGAGTGTTTTCAGCATAAATCTGCAGGTTTGTGTGTTAAACATGTGTGTTACACTTAAAGCGGCGGTGACACGGGGCCATAAACCATCACCCACATGACAAAGTAAAAGTTCTGTGCTCCAGTAAAAATGTGAGGTATCTGTACTTTACTTACATACATTTTACAGTGGATACTTTTTACTTTTACTTCAGTACATTTGAGAGCAGTATCTGTACTTTCTACTGCACTACATTTTAGTATTTTTTAGAGAGACCTGCTGAAAAGGCTGAGGGTTTATTTTTAACACATTCAGAATTTGAACAAAATAAAAATAATCAAATAAAAAACAGAAAAAAACACTGACTCTGTTGTTCCTGTTCAAATCTTTATCAAAATCACCACATTTGAAACTTTATAAGATCAAAATCTGTTAGATACTTTTACTCTTTACTCTTGAAGTACATTTTGGAGTATTTTTGCTCTGTCTGTACTTTTACTGAAGTAATAAAATGCAGTACTTGTTCCGCCTCTTAGTTTCTGTGACTCTGGGGATTTGCTCCAGGTCTGAGTTTCATTTCAGACATAATTTCCATATAAAATGTTTTTCTTTGTGAGTTTTTTATCAGGCCTCTCGAATCCAAACTCAGACTTTAGCCTTTTGGAAATAAAAAGTTAAACCCGTCCTTTAGCACAGTCTCCATGGAGATAGATGTTTTATGCTGCACTGTGGAATATTCTAGCCAAAGGAATGACATTTCAATGGAAACAAGGACACAAATGTCCTCCTCCAGGCAGCGTGAGAGTCGGGTTTGTGGAGATACAAGCCCAATAACGGTGAGTGTTTCTTTCTAAGTCAAAACCAAAGACTAGATTTTTATTTGAGTCTGTTGTGTTGGCTAAAAAGTGACATACTGGGGCTTTAAATGAAGACTGCAGTTTGATAAAGGTTGTTTTTTCTCCCTCACACCTGCTCCGTCTCTGTGGTCGGTTTCACTCTGATGTTTCATAAACCCCCTCCAGGCTCTGGGTGAAGTGTCTTGCCTCGGGACAGAACAACAGTTTTTTGCCTCTGGCGCCCCCTGTGGCACCTGGAACTAACAGCGGCGTCTCACCCCCGACCAGCGACAGACGAGATCAGGCCCCGACAACGAGGTGTGGACACTTATATAAATGTTATTTTTATATTTACAGTCGTTGCTCGCTAAAGCGTGGATCAACTTTCATGGTCTCGCTGTTTCACAGATCACATTGTGTCGTGCGTCCTGATTGGCTGTTGGACTGTAGACCATTGTGTCGTGCGTCCTGATTGGCTGTTGGACTGTAGACCATTGTGTCGTGCGTCCTGATTGGCTGTTGGACTGTAGACCATTGTGTCGTGCGTCCTGATTGGCTGTTGGACTGTAGACCATTGTGTCGTGCGTCCTGATTGGCTGTTGGACTGTAGACCATTGTGTCGTGCGTCCTGATTGGCTGTTGGACTGTAGACCATTGTGTCGTGCGTCCTGATTGGCTGTTGGACTGTAGACCATTGTGTCGTGCGTCCTGATTGGCTGTTGGACTGTAGACCATTGTCCATCAGTCTCCTCCGTGCCGTGTCTCCTGTCCAGTACAGAATGTGTTCAGACAAATTTACATAAACGTTGGATCTCAGTGTGACTCTGAAGTGCTGTACGTTTGCGATTTGTTTTCTCCCCGACAAAACCCACAATGTCGATGAAACGTTCTGCACCGACAAAGACGCCTACGAAGGTTTGAACTTTGAGAGAGTTTAAACGAGAGAGAAATGTGAGAAAATGTTAACGCCTGTGTGAGAAAAGTGTATAAAGTGTGTGGTGAGGGGTTTGACAGACAAAAACAGAGAGAATAATGTAAAAAATAAAGCTGATACTTCACGGATTTCGCTCTGTTGCTCATTGTTTTTCATAAACTTAAAAAGAGACGACGCTGGTCAAAAACGATGCTTAAAGACGAATCACATAAAAAAACATTTGTGCCTTTAGTTTTAACTAAATCTCTGAAAAACACAGAATGACGCTGAGCCATTTTGATGTTTCTCTTCTCCTTTGGGACACAGGTACAGTCTGTGTCATCACTTTGTTATATTTTTACTCAGAACCTCGACATTTCGTCCAAATATCATGACATTATTTGACCCGTATGTGACCTGTCCCAGAGCATTTGATCAAAACACGGTCGTTTCCTCTTCAGCTTCAGCAAATTTACAAACCACCGACCACTGAAGCCACACAAGCCTCTGTCCACAGGAGTGAGCACAGACTGGACGTATAAGAGGACGTAGCTAACCTGCTAGCCACCGCCGCCGCGTTCTAAACAGGAAGTGAGCTGCACCTGCCGCTTCAGACTCATTCTGGTCTTAAATGTTCGTATTAACCCTCTACATGATCCTGGGGTTTTTATTTCACTATTGTGTCTGTAAATCAAGATCTGAACATTAATAACAGACGAATCAGGTCCTTCTTTCCCCGAGGTCGCTCCTGTTAGCGTTAGCAACAGGTTTGATTGACAGCGTTGCTAAGCGCCCACTCCCTGATAAACCAGTGATGCAGTTGAGAAGGGGCGTTACCTTCAGCAGCCTCGCTCTGGATTGGTTCTTTGGTTGCTATGATACTCATGATCGGAATTTAAAATATGAAACTTGGTTCCAAATTAGCCGCTATAACTGCACAGATACACAGATACACAGATACACATGTACACAGGTACACATGTACACAGGTCCATGTACTTATACTCCACACTGTTACATCTTGTCCTTGTGTATTTCCTCTGAGTGAATGGACTGAGCTCCAAACAGAAACAGGAAACTGACTCTGAGATTTGTTTTGTGTTTGTTTTGTGTTTGTTTTGTGTTTGTTTATATCCAGACGTTTAAGTCTGTGTAAAGTTAAATTTGTCTGCGTAATATTATATAAGTTTATAAAAACCTTAAATACGTCTCTCTCCTGGTTTAGTCCCTGTGGCTTTTCCTCTGGAGCAGAGCTGTGTGAAAAGTGACTCCATCATCACTAATTAATAAAACTAATTAAAACCCAGAGAAGTGTCTCCATCTGCCCACCTGGAGGAGGAGGAGGAGGCGCCTGTCAGAGGAGGAGGAGAAAGAGGAGGAGGCGCCTGTCAGAGGAGGAGGAGAAAGAGGAGGAGAAGGGCAGAGCTCCTGTCAGAGAAGGAGGAAGCTCCTGTCACTCTGAGGAGGCGTCGCTCCTGTCGCTCTGAGGAGGAGGCGTCGCTCTGAGGAGGCGTCGCTCCTGTCACTCTGAGGAGGCGTCGCTCCTGTCACTCTGAGGAGGCGTCGCTCCTGTCACTCTGAGGAGGCGCTGCTCCTGTCAGACTGGGCTCCTCCTCTGGGCCTGAGGAGCTGTATTATCCACAGCTGTTTCCCAGAATCCTCTGCTCCACTGGAGACACGTCTGAATATTAATGTGGACCTGGACAGTTACTCTTTCATTTGAAGTATTCAGAGTACAGTTACTTTACTAAGGTACAGAGTACAGTTACTTTACTAAAAGCAGAGGAGTACATGGCAGTACTTCATGTTATTTTGACTTGAACAGAATCAGAGATAATTCAATTAAATTAAACTCATCTCTTTCAGTGTGTTTTTCTTCTATTTACACAGAACAAACAGAACAGAAGTAAATCTGTTTGTGATTAAATGCAGTACTTTTTTACTTCATGAAAAAACAAAAACTCAAATATATTCCATCTGTAAATATATTCCATGTTGGTGTAAACGTCGTCCAAGTCCTCAGAGCTCTGGACCACGACAACATGTTACGCAACACATTTATAATTCAGACGCTGAGTTTTCTGAGAATAAACACATTTCCAGAGCGTCGTCCTCGTCGCTTTGATGTTTGTGCGTCTGAGGCTGAAACGTCACGAGGAGCCGCTCTCTGGACACGTATGGATCTATAGGGGCGGGTGGTCGGGGCGCTCTCTGACCACTCGAACAGCGCTCCACGTAGACGCCAGATGGACACGGCGACATGGAACAGACAGAGAAACATCCAGCTACGGTTTGTTCAGCGGTGGAGGGAAAAGGCCACGGTTTATACACCACTTTACATCAAGAAAACACTCACACACCGAGAGTATCATAGCAACCAAAGAGCCAATCAGGAGCAAGGATGTGGAAGGTAACGCCCCTTCTTTAGCAACGCTGTCAATCAAACCTGTCGCTAACGCTAACAGGAGCGACCTCGGGGAAAGAAGGACCTGATTTGTCTGTTATTAATGTTCATATCTTGATTTACAGACACAATAGTGAAATAAAAACCCCAGGATCATGTAGAGGGTTAATACGAACATTTAAGACCAAAATGAGTCTGAAGCAGCAGAGACAGAGAGAGGACAGATTTCAAAAAACGAAAAATAAACTCAAAATAAAAAAAATATAAAATAAAATAAACAAAAAAACTCAAAATAACAAAAAAATTATAATAAAAATAACAAAAAAACTAAAACAAAACTCAAAATACCAAAAAAAACCACCCCAAAACAAAACAAAACCCTAAAACTAAAAATAACTCAAAAAAATTAACCCAGGATCATGTAGAGGGTTAATACATTTAAAACCAAAATGATGAGTCTGAAGCAGCAGAGACAGAGAGAGGGGACAGATTTGAAAAAAACAAAAAATAAGACTAAAAAAAGACCAAAAAAGTCAAAATAACTAAAAAAAAACCAACCCAAAAACAAACAAAAAACCAAAACTCAAAATAACAAAAAAAAACATCAAAATAACTAAAAAACTAAACAAAAACAAAACTCAATATAACAAAACATAAAATAAATCAACTCAAAATATCTAAAAAAAAAAAAAAAAAACAAAAAAAAAAAAAAAACAACCACAAAAACTCAAAAATGAAGAAAATACACATAAAAAATTAAAAAAAAATAAAGAAAAGAAAAAAGAAACCTCAAAATAACAAATGAACCCAGGATTATGTAGAGGGTTAATATGAACATTTAAGACTAAAATGACGCGTCTGAAACAGCAGAGACAGAGAGAGGTTCACTTCCTGTTTGGAACACATTAGTGCATGTCAAAACTCAGGCCTGGGGGCTAAATCTGGCCCGTGGTGTAATTATATTTGGCCCGTGAGATCATATAAAATGTGCCTTAGAGCTGACCCGCTGGTATATAACACAAGCACCACTAATACTACAAATCCCAGAATGCTTTGCTACTGCGCTGGTGTGTGGTCCAGACCGGCGAGCGCGACCGAGCGACTAGTCACCTCAGCAAAATGAATTACTACAGAGACATGATTTATTTTATTAATTTAAATAAGAAACGAACTCTACTGATGTGTCTTTTATTTCTCGTGTTTGTAATTTCAAGCTTGATTTGTTCCAAGTGTCTTGCCCAAGGACACAACAACATCCATCTGTGGGAACTGGAGTTGCAGCTGTGAGTCTGTGGATCTGACTTTTTTTTAAAGTCAAGAGCGGGATTCGAACTTCCAACCTCCAGAAGAGTGGGCAAACGCTCTACCCGCTGAGCCACCGCTGTTTAATTAAAATATTTAAAATCACAAAAACACAAAATCGTCTCTCTGTGATTGTTCCGTCTGATTTTTTAAGTTCTGTCCAAACGTCGAAATGTAAAACGCTGTGTTTTTTTTCCGGCTTCCAGGCAGGAAAACAGAGCGACATCGCCGTTACCATGGAAACCGCCAGTGCCACACGCCACGAGCCAAACACGGCCATTAGACCCCGTTTGAGCTTCATACTTTTGATGGAGCGTCTAATAAGATCAGCTCGGCCTTATCTCGCAATCACACGACACAAAACACCAGAGAAGATGTATTTATGCAGAAAAAGAGCAGACCAGAGTGAGAGAAGAAACAAACCTAAAAACACACTTCACTTGTTATAAAAGCGGCTCGAGGACGTCT